>NC_066584.1:342879433-343182463 GCF_024323335.1 Lathyrus oleraceus | reverse complement strand
CTAGAGCTAGTTTTGCTTGGAAAATCATTTTCTATGTTGAAACATTATAGGTCATTTTGTCTAAACCCTAATTTGAAAGTCAACTTCCCAAGCCCATAACTTGCTCAATTTTTATGAGATGAAAGATTTCCAAGTTTCACAATTGAAATTCTAGTTATCAGACTTTGGATGTCACACTGGTTGTTATGACATCCAATTCTGCACAGACAGGGATTATGCAGAACTTAATTGTAAGTGCAGTAAATAACACAAGTAATTGTTCACCCAGTTCAGTCCAACATGACCTACATCTGGGGGCTACCAAGCCAGGGAGGAAATCCACTATTAGTAGTATCAATTCAAAGCTAAACTCACCCGTTTACAACTTATCACTTAATCCCTACCCAATGCAATTTCAATCTTAATCTAAGATCAGAGTTCCTACTCACTCCCCCTCAATCACCTCAGTGATATTAAAAACACTTTGAAGTCACACTTCAAAAACAACTCTTGGTTATGCTTCACAGCTTAAACCAAGATACACAGCACTCACGCTTAAAAGCTTTGAGTGACACAACACTTACAACTCAATGAACACCCTATGCCAAAGCAATCATCTATTTGATAATGACTTGGCTTACAAGATACGTCTAATTCTAGACTCACAAAAATACAGCAGTGAAGTAAGATGGACACACTAAATCTTCACGCCTCAAAATCCCTGAAACTGAATGGAGGAATGCCTTCCTTTTTATATTGCAGCACCTGGGCTTTTGCACCTGTATTTTCCTGAATTTTAGGTCACATACGTTCCCTCAAATTCAATATTTAGGTTGCTAACAAATAGGCTATTTGTTAGGTTCATTGAATGTAGCTTGGTTGTTGATTTCCTGGATTTTCTCTAAGCTGTTGACTTCCTAAAGAATAGCCTGAGAAAGCTGTAACAGAAAACTGAACAACCTACAATTTAGCATATGCTGTCAGACATGAATGTCACGACATTCAGCTTGACATCAAGGTCCATATGCTGAGTCTGTTTTCCCAGAAAACAGACTGTACAAATCTGCTGACCTGTACATGATCAATATGACCATACTACAGTACCAGCTTACATTAGTAAATGTCAAAGTGTCCAACTTAACATTTACACAGTTGGCCTTAGGTTAGTTCTGTAATTCTCTTGAAGAACAAACTAACTAATATGCTGAAGTATAGCAGAACACCACTCTGCCCAATCTTCAGTAGCTGCTGTCAATGATGAATGTCACAACATCCAGTTTGACATTCAATCAGTAGGCCTTATGCCAGGTCTGGTTCTTCCTTGATAACCAGACTGCAAGTGAATACTAAGTTCTAACAGAGCTTCTGTTCCTTAGTATCTGTTGACAGGTATGAATGTCACAGCATTCAATAATCATGTGTTAGCTAGTCCTGCAGTAACTACAATGTAGTTACATATACATGTCATGACATTAGTCAAGACATTTGTGTTTTACCATACAATGCAGCCAATTAAACACCTACAAACTCCCCCTTTGGCAAATTTTTGGCTAAAACACTTTGATCCCCATAACAGAGTTCATAGCAGCGGAAACACTCACCTAGCAGGAAATAATACTAGCTAAAACACTCAGAGTGGCAGCACACTCACACACATGGAAGTTAAATAAAAACTTCACATAGCAGCCCATATATATTAGAAGTTGCACCTAAACTTCAACATCAGCTGCAGGGGGGGAATCTTCAGATCTGTCATGAGAGTCTGTTTGTAGAGACCCACTCTGTTTGTCAGGGGTATTGGTGGTTATTACTCCCCCTTTTTGTCACAAATGTTGCCAAAGTCAACAACATAGGCAGAGCACAATGACAGAGTTCCAGACTTGGTTTTACTTCATAGTTTCAACCAAGTTCACATCCACTTGATCTTGCTTCACAGCTTCGATCAAGTGATCACCCACTTTTGCTTTACAGTAGGTACCACCATATCAGATGCCATGATGTTGTTTCTGACATCCAGAACCACTCCTGCATGAACAACATCCTTGAACTCCTGCAGGTACAGAGGCCTTCTCTCTGTAGGGTGTCCCCTTACCCTCTTGTATTCACCCTTGTTGCGCGCAGCATAGCTATGATATGTTGACCAATCATAGTCTTGTACAAATCGTTTAATAGGCAGAGATATTAAACAATTTATCCCAAACATCAGTGGTTGCTATAATGTCTCAGAGAGACATATTCCCAGTTTGCTCCTTAAGTTTTCAAACTGTGTAGCATCCAGAGCCTTTGTAAATATGTCAGCCAGTTGAAGATCCGTGGCTACATGTTCCAAAGTGATCACCTTGTCTTCCACCAGATCTCTGATGAAGTGGTGCCTAATGTCAATATGTTTGGTCCTGCTGTGTTGGATGGGATTCTTGGAGATGTTGATGGCACTGAGATTATCACAGAACAATGTCATGACATTTTGAGTGACATTGTACTCAGTGAGCATTTGTTTCATCCAAACCAGTTGGGAGCAACTGCTTCCAGCCGCTATGTATTCAGCCTCTGCAGTGGACAGAGAGACACAGTTCTTCTTCTTGCTGAACCACGATATGAGGTTTTCTCCTAAGAAGAAACATCCACCTGATGTGCTTTTTCTGTCATCAGCACTTCCAGCCCAATCAGCATCACAGTACCCAGATAGGACAGGCTCAGACCCATGTGCGTACAGCATCCCATAGTCACATGTCCCATTGATGTACTTGAGGATCCTTTTGACTTGATTCAAGTGACTCACCTTGGGCTCTGCTTGATATCTGGCACACACTCCAACTGCATAGGAAATGTCAGGTCTACTTGCAGTTAGATACAACAGACTACTTATCATGCTTCTGTACAGGCATTGATCAACACTGGGTCCTCCATCATCTTTGGTTAACTTCAGATGAGTAGGAGCTGGAGTCCTCTTGTGCCTGGCATGATCCATACCAAACTTCTTAACTATGTTCTTGGCATACTTGCTTTGGGAGAGAAACATGGAGTCCTCCATTTGGTTTACTTGCATTCCAAGGAAATAGGTCAGTTCTCCCACTAGACTCATTTCAAACTCAGATTGCATCTGGTGAAGAAATTTTTTAACCATTTGTTCTGACATTCCACCAAAGACTATATCATCCACATAGATTTGAGCTATCATGATTTTGCCTTCCTCATCCTTCACAAACAAGGTTTTATCTATGCCACCCTTTCTGTATCCATTTGTGGTCAGAAATTCGGTTAACCTTTCATACCAAGCTCTGGGTGCTTGCTTCAACCCATACAAGGCTTTCTTCAGCTTGTATACATGCTCAGGTTGGTTAGGATCACAAAACCCTTTGGGTTGTTCCACATAGACTTCTTCATTCAGGTAGCCATTCAAGAATGCACTCTTCACATCCATTTGAAATAGCTTAAACTTCAGGATGCATGCTACCCCCAACAGCAATCTGATGGACTCAAGTCTAGCCACAGGAGCAAATGTCTCATCAAAGTCTACTCCTTCAACTTGAGTGTATCCTTGAGCTACTAGTCTTGCTTTATTTCTAGTAATTACTCCTTTCTCATCAGATTTGTTTTTGTAGATCCACTTGGTACCAATGATGTTGGACCCTTCAGGTCTTGGAACCAGCTCCCATACTTCATGCCTTGTGAACTGCTCGAGTTCCTCTTGCATGGCAATGATCCAGTATTCATCAGTCAGGGCTTCTTTCACATTCTTTGGTTCAACCTTGGAAACAAAGCAGGAATTTGAGTTTATTCCCCTTGACCTGGTAGTTACACCACTGGTGGGATCCCCTATGATAAGATCCTTAGGGTGGTCTTTCTGAATTCTGATAGATGGCACTTTGGTAGGTGCTTCTACTTCACATTCAGGAGGAGGTTCCTGTACTTCTTCAGGCTTGACTGGACTGTCAGTTGGACTATCAAGGAATGTTTCAACATCCTCCATGACATCGGTTCCTTCCTCTTTATCATCCACAATGACATTTATGGATTCCATCAGGACATTGGTCCTGTAGTTGAACACTCTATAGGCTCTGCTGTTCGTGGAGTATCCCAGAAATACGCCTTCATCACTTTTGGGATCTAGCTTCCTTCTCTGTTCACGATCTGTGAGAATGTAGCATTTACTTCCAAAAATATGAAAGTACTTCACAGTGGGTTTTCTACCCTTCCATATTTCATACAGAGTGGAGGAGGTTCCTTTTCTCAAGGTGACTCTGTTGTGAACATAGCACGCCGTATTCATTGCTTCAGCCCAAAAGTGCATAGGGAGCTTCTTTGCATGAATCATTGCTCTGGCAGATTCTTGAATAGTTCTATTTTTTCTTTCAACTATTCCATTCTGCTGAGGAGTTATAGGGGAGGAGAACTCATGGCTTATTCCTTCAGATGAGCAGAACTCATCAAACTTGGAATTCTTGAATTCAGTGCCATGATCACTTCTAATCCGGACCACACAACTGTCCTTTTCTCTTTGAAGTCTTATGCACAGATCCTTGAAGACATCAAATGTATCTGACTTCTCTCTGATGAAGTTTATCCACGTGTATCTGGAATGGTCATCAACCACCACGTAGGCATACTTCTTCCCTCCAAGACTTTCCACCTGCATAGGTCCCATTAGGTCCATGTGCAGCAGTTCCAGAACTCTGGAGGTTGTGGAATGTCCCAGCTTTGGGTGTGACATCTTGGTTTGCTTGCCCACTTGGCATTCTCCACAGACTCTTCCTTCATCAATCAGAAGCTTTGGCATTCCTCTGACTGCTTCCTTGGATATGATCTTCTTCATTCCACGTAAGTGGAGATGGCCAAGTCTTCTATGCCACAGCTTCACCTCCTGTTCTTCCTTGGCTGAGGAGCAAGTTGTGGAAAAGTTAGAGAGGTCAGGTTCCCACAGATAGCAGTTGTCTTTGGACCTGGTTCCTCTCATAACTTCCTGATTGTCACCATTTGTCACAATGCACTGCTCCTTCGTAAACTGAACATGAAAACCTTGATCACACAGCTGACTTATACTGATGAGGTTTGCAGTTAGTCCTCTTACTAACAGCACATTGTTCAGTTTTGGCACTCCAGAACAGTCCAGTTTGCCCACACCTCTGATTTTTCCTTTGGCACCATCACCAAAAGTCACATAGCTGGTGGTGTGAGGTTGAATGTCTACCAGTAGATTTTCCATACCAGTCATATGTCTTGAGCATCCACTGTCAAAGTACCAGTCTTCTCTGGAAGAAGCCCTTAGGGCAGTGTGTGCTATCCTAGCATACCATTGTTGCTTCTTAATGGGAACACATCGCTTGCGTGTGTTATGCTTAGGTCTGACAGGTGAGGCTCTGTTAGGGAAGCCATGAATCCAGTAGCAGAAGGCTTTTATATGTCCAAGCCTGCCACAGTGGTGACACCTCCAATTCTGGAATATTCTCTTCTGATGATCATTCATCCTAGCTCCTCGATGTTGAGACATCGGTTTTGACATCTGCTTGAACTTCTGAACTTTAGCCTTTGGGCGTTTGTGTTCAGCTCTTTTTCTAAATCCTAGCCCAGATTTGGTTCCAGACTGCTGTCCCACCTTTAGGATTTCTTCCAAGGTGTCAGTTCCCTTATTCATCATTCTGATGGATTTGGTCATCTGGTTCAGCTTGGAGGTCAGCAGGGCTATCTCATCATTCAGCCCTTCTATGGCAGACAGTTGTTTCTGTCTCTCATCTTCCAGTTCCTTGATGAGTTTCTTCTGCTTTTCACCTTGTGCACGTACTTCTGCACTGGTGGTACACAGCTTCTTATATGCTGCAGCAAGTTCATCAAAGGTCAGCTCATCTGCACTTGTGTCATCTTTAGAGACACACACACTAGTTAGTGCAGTGACATGTTTGGCAGATTCTCCTTCAGATTCACTTTCAGAATCTCCTTCAGACCATGTGATAGCTAGCCCCTTATTTTGCAATTTGAGGTAAGTAGGACATTCAGCTCTGACGTGTCCATACCCTTCACAACCATGACACTGGATTCCCTTCCCATGGTTGAACTTTTCTTCAGAAGTTGATCTTTTCTTAATGTCAGACGGGATGTTCTTGACATTGGGTCTACCTCTTTGATCAATCTTCTTCATGAACTTGTTGAATTGCCTTCCAAGCATGGCTAAGGCTTCTGATATACTTTCATCACCTCCAGTATATCCTTCTTCTGCCTCCTCTTCAGCATTAGATACAAAGGCTATGCTTTTCTTCTTCTCAGCATACTCACCTAAGCCCATTTCAAAGGTTTGGAGAGAACCAATGAGCTCATCTACCTTCATATTGCTGATGTCCTGAGCCTCCTCTATGGCAGTGACCTTCATAGCAAACCTCTTAGGCAAGGACCTGAGAATCATTCTTACAAGTTTCTCTTCGGTCATTTTCTCACCTAGTCCACCAGAGGTGTTTGCAATTTCAAGAATATTCATGTGGAAGTCATGAATAGTCTCATCCTCTTTCATCCTCAGATTTTCAAACTTGGTTGTCAGCATCTGAAGTTTTGACATCTTCACCTTGGAAGTACCTTCATGAGTTACCTTGAGGGTATCCCAAACTTCCTTAGCTAGTTCACAATGGTGCACCAGCCTGAAGATGTTCTTAGTGATTCCATTGAACAGTGCATTCAAGGCTTTGGAATTTCCAAGAGCTAATGCCTCTTGTTCCTTGTCCCAATCTTCTTCAGGAATCTGCACACTGACTCCATCTTCATCAGTCCTCGTTGGATGTTCCCATCCCTTGTTGACAACTCTCCAGACTTTGCTGTCTAGAGACCTTAAGAAGGCTATCATGCGAGGCTTCCAGTCATCATAATTAGATCCATCCAACATGGGTGGTCTGTTTGAGTGTCCTAAATCCTTGTCCATGGTACTAGAAAGTAACTTCCCTAGATCTCACCCAGAACTTCACAGGCAGGGTGCCTGCTCTGATGCCAATTGAAATTCTAGTTATCAGACTTTGGATGTCACACTGGTTGTTATGACATCCAATTCTGCACAGACAGGGATTATGCAGAACTTAATTGTAAGTGCAGTAAATAACACAAGTAATTGTTCACCCAGTTCAGTCCAACATGACCTACATCTGGGGGCTACCAAGCCAGGGAGGAAATCCACTATTAGTAGTATCAATTCAAAGCTAAACTCACCCGTTTACAACTTATCACTTAATCCCTACCCAATGCAATTTCAATCTTAATCTAAGATCAGAGTTCCTACTCACTCCCCCTCAATCACCTCAGTGATATTAAAAACACTTTGAAGTCACACTTCAAAAACAACTCTTGGTTATGCTTCACAGCTTAAACCAAGATACACAGCACTCACGCTTAAAAGCTTTGAGTGACACAACACTTACAACTCAATGAACACCCTATGCCAAAGCAATCATCTATTTGATAATGACTTGGCTTACAAGATACGTCTAATTCTAGACTCACAAAAATACAGCAGTGAAGTAAGATGGACACACTAAATCTTCACGCCTCAAAATCCCTGAAACTGAATGGAGGAATGCCTTCCTTTTTATATTGCAGCACCTGGGCTTTTGCACCTGTATTTTCCTGAATTTTAGGTCACATACGTTCCCTCAAATTCAATATTTAGGTTGCTAACAAATAGGCTATTTGTTAGGTTCATTGAATGTAGCTTGGTTGTTGATTTCCTGGATTTTCTCTAAGCTGTTGACTTCCTAAAGAATAGCCTGAGAAAGCTGTAACAGAAAACTGAACAACCTACAATTTAGCATATGCTGTCAGGCATGAATGTCACGACATTCAGCTTGACATCAAGGTCCATATGCTGAGTCTGTTTTCCCAGAAAACAGACTGTACAAATCTGCTGACCTGTACATGATCAATATGACCATACTACAGTACCAGCTTACATTAGTAAATGTCAAAGTGTCCAACTTAACATTTACACAGTTGGCCTTAGGTTAGTTCTGTAATTCTCTTGAAGAACAAACTAACTAATATGCTGAAGTATAGCAGAACACCACTCTGCCCAATCTTCAGTAGCTGCTGTCAATGATGAATGTCACAACATCCAGTTTGACATTCAATCAGTAGGCCTTATGCCAGGTCTGGTTCTTCCTTGATAACCAGACTGCAAGTGAATACTAAGTTCTAACAGAGCTTCTGTTCCTTAGTATCTGTTGACAGGTATGAATGTCACAGCATTCAATAATCCTGTGTTAGCTAGTCCTGCAGTAACTACAATGTAGTTACATATACATGTCATGACATCAGTCAAGACATTTGTGTTTTATCATACAATGCAGCCAATTAAACACCTACAACAATCAAATTTATGGTGTCTAATTCAACTTTTATGATTTTAGTGGGGGCTAATTCAACTTTTTTGAGAATGTGATATGAGGCTACATTATAGGTCACTTTTGATCTATACCATTGATCAAGTGATTTTTCCAAACTTCAAAAATGCATAACTCTATCATTTCAAATCCAAATGACTTGAAATTTCTGACAATTTTGAAGGCCTTTGAGAGAGATATAACTTTGATGAAGTCACATTTCTCATTTGAAGCTCATATAAAAAGTTAAGCAAGGTGGAATATTGAGACATATGGCTTGACACTTAGAAAAAATTTGATATGTCAAATATTTCCAATTTTCCACCTCAAATTTCTCCAAGTTCCAATCTCCAAATGAAAAAGTGTTGAACATGAAAGTTGTTCGCCTTGATCTCACCTATCCAAAGAGCTCAAATTCATTCATTTTGGATGAGAAATGCATAGGCTGCACATGGCTTAAATAGAGTGACATCACTTGGCATGGATAAAACTTCAAACATTAATGTGCATTTGCCTTGCAATCCAAGCTTACTTCAGAGCATCTGATCTTCAAATTTTTTGGTGAAAGTGAGTGTGCAATTATCAACCATTCTAGCTATAAATAGAGATTCAATTGCTCAAAAATTCAGACACAATGGCGCCAACTTTGATCCCCCATTACAAACCCTAAATTTTCAAAGGATAAGCCTGATAAATTCTCTTGAATTTGAGCTTGAATATCCACTGTTTTGGAATTCAATTCTCTAGGAATCCATTGCTTCTAAACCATTCAATCCTTCTCCTGCAAGCAAGTGGAGTGAGTCTAAGCAGAAGCAAGATCAAGATCCATCGAATTCAGACCTCCATTGAAGGTATTTTTCAGAAATTTTAAACTCTTCGATTCTCTCAAATTCTTGCTCAATTCTATTGATTCTTTGGTTGTCTAAAGTCCTACCAATGTAGGCAAGAAGATTGAGTTGCTTTGAGGTCAAATCGAAGCAACTCAGTTCATGCACCTCAAATTTCAATTCCATGTATCTCTCAATGTATTTGGAATTGGAGTGAATGGAGGTCAGATTCGAACTCAGTGCCATTTTTTCTTCAAGATCATGTCCTTGTTTTTCATTATGGTGATGGTTCATGGTGGACCAGTCTGGTGAGGTCCACCGGAGAAGATGACTGGAGCTCTGGCTCCGGCGATTAGTTGGCTAGCTTTGAACCACATGATCCGTCCCTCACGTTTTAATCTTGATCGTTGGTTTTAAATACAAATTGTGCAGCGCTGTTGACTCAAGTACATGTGGAACGCGCACTAGGGATTATCAGATTTGCCACCTCAATTAATGAGGGAGATCTGATGGTCCATATAATTTAGATTTTTCTGAATTTTCATTTTAATTGCATTTTCTTCAATAATTGATATTAAATTCAATACTGTCCAAAAAATATGGGACTTTCACCAAAAAATTTCAAATATTTTTCTCTTTCATATTCTGAATTAAAATTATATTTTGGATCATTATTAATATTTTCATGAATTAATTGATTTTTCATTTTTTTTTAATTGTTTAAATTTTTTTTTAAAATGTCCAAAAATTATGAATTTTTTTCTCCAAGGTCTTTTTACCTTGTTTGACCTATGATAAATCTCATGGCCATTCCTTTGGTGTTTTGATGATGTTTTAGGAACTAGACAAAACATATTTGATTTAAATGCACTATATTATTATTTATAATTGAATAAATGCCAATTAAATTTTGTTGACCATTTGTATTGACTTGTATGAGTTTGCTTATTGTTGTTGGGCCTTGGTCAAGGTTGATTTGACTTTGTCAAGTTAATATCATTGGATTTAGGGGATTGATGGAATGTACATTCCATCTCCCAAAATGAATGAATGATATTAATTTAATAAAAATCCTCCTTTGATCAATTTGTGATTTCATTCATCCCCTTCCCACTTCATCTTATTCGTCTTCTTAATTCATTCATTCCATTTGGCCTATGACATCTCAAAGTCCTAATGCTAGTTGATTGAAAAATTAACATGAGTATGGATGAGATTAGGCCACACCTTTTGCATGTTATTTTTGTGTGTGGTATGTTTTATGAGGATAGTCCATTATACTATGTCTCTAACATGCATTAACACCAAAATTTTATTGCCCGACCTTAAATAGTTGTGACTTCTGCATAAGTCCAATTACGATTTCTTAACATAGCGCTAAATTTGTGACATAAAAGACATAAGCATTCTAGTTAGTGAGATTGTAAGTCTCCCCTCTTTTATGGTATTGTGTGGAAACTTGGTCTTCGTTCCTTCCTTTGGAAGATGTTTTGGTTCAAGGATCCATGCTTTTGATAGGTGGGTTGAATGTTCTCCAAAGAATATCTTGAAATCAAAAGCCAAACAAAACTAACTTTTAACCTACTAACTACTAACTTCTAACTTCAAGCCTTTACTTTAATGCAATTTACTTTTAGCATTTTATTTCATTTTCCATTGTTCATATCATTCTAATTGTTTATGTTAATGTAATTTTCACTTTGTCCATTTGGACCATATTGTGTGATATATTTTGTTTGTATATATTTTGCTTGTTTGAGTGGACTGTTGGCTTGATCTAGGCAACCTCCATATGCTAATGGACTTGGCCAATGCCAACTTGTTGAAGAAGCAAGTGCTTGGAATCTGAATTTCATCTGATACATATTTGAAGATCTTTCTAAGATTCATCTGCAACATGATCATTGTGAAGTTGTTATTTTGAACCTGTGACTTGTGGAATTCATCTGTTACATGGGTTATCTTGGAAGAAGATCATGGAATGGATAAGCTTGGGTGAGGCCATCTTTATTTTATGCCTTGCTTTTCAAGATAATATAATTGTGCATTTGTGTGTTGCTTGATTCTAAAAGTCCAAGGGAATTCTGGGTTTCAGTTGACATTTTTGTCTATTGGATTGCTACCCATTTGGTCAGATCTTTTCAACTCTAAACTTTTAATTTTGTATATAGGATAGTCTCTTCATCTTCTCCCCATTTCTTTAATTTCAAAATCTCTCCCTCCAATTTTCAAAATCTTCTTTGTGTGAACTATTTTTGTTCTAAACTTTGACCACTTTTGCATAAAAATAGAAACTTTGGCCTTATGCCATTGCATTTTCAAACTTATTTTCTTAAATCAAACTTATAAGTAAATTTAACTATACTTAACTTAAACTTTCAAAAAGCCAGAAAGAACTAACTCATCAAACTTATAAGTAAATTTAACTATACTTAACTTAAACTTTCAAACTTAAATTTTGTTAAAATCAAAATACTCATTTTGAAATTTGTATCACGAACTACGAGGTTTTGATCCCTCATTTTTATGTTGGTACGTAGGCACAAGACCAAAGGTCTTGTCAAACACAAAAATATAATTAATGAATTCTTTTCTCATCCCTCCATTCCATTTGTTTGTAAACATCACTTCATAGAAAATACATATCAACACAAAAAGGGCTCCCTAGGAGTCTCTAGGATACTTTGAGTGCTAACACCTTCCCTCTATGTAACTAACCCCCTTACCAGTGATCTCTGACTTTTATTAGTTTTTATTTGAAAACTTCTTACTTTTTGGGTTTTGTTCGTGCTTTTTCCCTTTTCCCTTGAAAACAATAAAAGCACGGTGGCGACTCTTGTTAATCGATCTCTAGCTTGTCAATAGCTTGATGATCATGCATTTCCCGCTACAGAAGTTAAGTGGCGACTCTGTTGGGGAGTAGTCTCCAGTGGGTTTAGCCTACTTTTTGTATGAATATATATTTGTATATATGTGATGTTTGTATATATGTATGTGTGATATAATCTGCTCGTTGTGCTTGGTGATCTCTGAGTGGTGAGATAAGTTCTAAACAGAACTTCAGTGCAATTAAGATAGGGGGATGGTATAGTCATGTTCGACTTGTGTGGAGTACTCCTTAACAAGTTATCTTGAGATCCATCTACTCAGTGGAGACTCCTTTGGATTTGGAAATGTCACACAAGTATTTGTGGTTAGGCGTTACTATTTCTAATTGGGTCTGAGAAGCTGAGGACCTTAGAACGTTTAACCCATATTGGCCTATTTAGGATGTAGTGCGGAAACTATTCAAGTGTAGACTTAATAACAATTATTACACGATACTACACTCAGACAAGTTTCTCTTGAGAATATTATGGGTCGATGAGTCTGTCACATTAACCCGTAATATCTGATAGATGGAATTAAGACTTTGGGAACTTTTTAGAACATGATCTACATGTTTTTATCCTTAGTTCACTCTTTTGGGATGGTTCTTACCCAGACTCCATGCTCGTGACTTGCAACAAACCCTTGATTCTTGGTTGATCCAATCAAGTCTTGTCAATATCAATGGAACTTGGGTGTTGATAAGGTGTAAACCATAATCCACCAAAATGGATGATTGATCTTGACAATGACTTGATTCATCCCTTGACCATTATTTTCCTTGTGTGTGATCCCTTATTTGTGATTGTTGCATTCATGCATTCATGCGCATCATAACATTCATCACACGAAAATTTCAAGGAACTAAGGTATCATTTGCAAATATTTTCAGACCATGGATTGTGGATGAAGGAACACTAAGAAGTACAGTTTCAAAAGTCCCAACTTGATAGAATTAAGGAAGCTAGCATCTTTTGTATTAGATCCCTTGGACTTCAAATAGCGTCATGGAAAGCTTTTGTCCATCTTGTCTGATGATGTAGTTGAAGGACTCTTGAGTGTATTGGCGCAGTAATATGATCCTCTCTACCATTGTTTCACTATCCCAGATCTCCAGCTTGTGCCTACCTTGGAGGAGAGTTCTCATCTTTTGCGGATACCTGTTTCTAGTAGAGTGCCTTTTAGTGGATTGGAGGAGATTCCCGGATCTAGTATTGTTGCTGAAGCTCCTCACTTGAAAAAGTCTGAGAGAGAGGCTCATTGGGTGAAGAAATGAGGGTTATTTGGATTGCCATCTATTTTCCTCATCAAGGAAGCTACCACTTTTGCTCAAGCTGGTAGTGTGGACGCTTTTGAAGCTATCTTTGTTTTGCTCATCTATGGATTAACTTTGTTCCCTAACATTGACAGTTTTATCGATGTTAACGCCATTAGACTTTTCTTGATTGGGAATCCTTTGCCTACTTTGTTGGGTGACATGTATTTCTCTTTGAATCTAAGGAATTCTAAAGGTGGTGGAACGATTGTCTGTTGCCTTCCTCTTCTGTACAAGTGGTTTATTTCGCACTTGCCTCAAAAGCCTGCTTTTGTGGAGAACAAACAATGTCAAGGTGGTCTTAGAGACTTATGTCTCTCACTAATGATGATATAGTTTGGTATGATCCGTCCTTAAGCAGCTTGGAGATTATTTATAGTTGTGTTGACTTCTCTAATGTGCCTCTCATTGGTACACAATGAGGAATTAACTACAACCCTGCTTTGGCCCGTCACCAGCTTGGGTTCCCCTTGAGAGACAAACCTAATAACATGTTGTTAGAAGGTCTTTTCTATCAAGAGGGTAAAGATCCCCAACATTTGAGGCAAAAGATTGTGCATGCTTGGCATAATGTGCATAGGAAAGGAAGATCCGAGCTTGGTCCGCACAATTGTGTAGCTTTGGAATCTTAGACTCTTTGGGTGAAGAAGAGAGCTATGGAGTTGAAGATGCCTTATCCTTGTGAGAGACCTATGTCTATGGTTGTGGTTGAGCCATTAACTCTCCCTAACCAAGATGTAGAGGAGTTGGAAGATGCGCTCATCAAGATGAAGCAAGAGAAGGATATGTGGGAAGAGAGTTTCCATGCTTTGATTAAAAAGCATGAAGAGTTGCAGTTGGAGTCTGAGGACAAAGATGGATCGATTGAGATACTTGAAGACCGAGTGAAAAAGAGACAGAGAGAGCCAGAGGTTTCATCTTCCACCATGCCTCAACCTTCCGTTGCTTGGAAGAAGATTGTCGACCAGCTTGTCCTTGAGAAGACTCAGATGAAGGCTTCTTTTGAGACCGAGATCCGTCGCATTTGAAGGAAGTATGCACCTTCGACTAGATCTTCTGACGTTGTTGTTAGAGATCCTTAGGATGACTTGTCTCATTTTCTCTTGTATCTTTTATTTTGGTTTCTGAAATTGTACTCAGTGTAATCCTTCCAATTTATATAAATAAAAAGAGATTTTTGGTCATATCAAATTGTTGCAATTGCCATTTAAATATTATATATTTGCAAATGATATAGTAAGTTCCTTGAAAATAAAAATAATCAAGCATTGCATTCCATGCATCATTTGCATAAGCACGTTCTCGCCAGATGTCTGATTGGTGTTGCTTCTGTGCTTTAGCCAAGCTGACTCACCGGTACGATACCAGAGCCAATCATCAAAAAATTATGGAACATCAAGAGCAAGAGAACAGAGAGCTGAAGGACGAGATCGCCCGACTGACTGCCATGATGGAGTCAGTCGTTGTTGCTCAAATCCAAGCTTCTCTAACACCTGCAACTCCTCCCGAGAGGACTGTTACTACAGAAGTGGTTACCTCTACCGTGCCTGCTGCCACCGCCCACTTCGCACCGAACTTTCCTGCCGGATTCCCGTGGGGAATGCCGCCCAACTTTGTGCCAGAAGGTTTTGCGCCTACCTTTGCTTCCATGTCGGCATCTAGCCCGGTCATGTTTGTGCCACCTCCCGTTGTGCACACTTTGCCTCGCGTAGAGGACACCATCTATCATTCCGAGCCGTCTGAGGTTCCAGATGTGTATGAAAAGATGGACGAAATGAAAGACCAATTTCTTGAGCTACGCAAGGAATTGAAGACGCTAAGAGGTAAAGACCTGTTTGGGAAGAGTGCTGTTGAATTGTGTTTGGTACCCAATGTTAAAATCCTGGTGAAATTCAAAGTGCCTGACTTTGAAAAATATAAGGGGAATTCTTGTCTGCTCAGTCATCTTGTGATGTATGCTCGCAAGATGTCAACTCAGACAGATAATGACCAATTGCTTATGCACTACCTCTAGGATAGCCTGACTGGTGTTGCACTCTGTTGATATATGGGGTTAGATAGTGCAAGAATCCGCACTTTCAATGACTTGGGAGAGGCTTTTGTGAAGTAATACAAGTACAATATGGACATGGCGCTAGATAGAGACCAGTTGAGGTCTATGTCTCAAAACGACAAAGAGACATTCAAAGAGTATGCGCAAAGATGGAGGGAGTTGGCTGCCCAGATCACTCCTCCTTTAGAGGAGAAAGAAATGACAAAGATCTTCTTGAAAACCCTGAGTTCATTTTATTATGAACGAATAATCGCCAGTGCCCCCAGTGATTTTACCGAAATGGCAAATATGACAATGAGACTTGAAGAAGGGGTCCGTGAAGGACGTTTGTCAAGAGATGAGGCGTCAACAAACAAGAAGGACAATGAAGCAAATGTAATTTCCAGTGGGAGGCAGAGGAGGCCTCAAATCAGAAGAAATCCACCACCCCGTCAACATCATCATCAAGTATCTTCCGTTATTCCAGTATTTTCCAATCAACAAGCAACACCAATTCAACAACAACAACATCAACGCCAACAATAACAACCGCAACAAAGAACAAACACCTACAAAAACAATAATGCCAACAACAATCATCATCAGCAGAACTTTGAGAGGAAAAAGGTCTCTTTTAACCCACCACAGATCCTAGAACCACTTCCTTGGTGGTATAAACCTGAGCTTCATTATGCTTTTCATCAGGGGTGCACCCGACCATGATATTGAAAACTGTTATCCATTGAAGTATGAGGTTCAAAAGCTTATGAACAGTGGTATGGTGTCCTTTGAGAACCGCACGCCAAATGTGAAAGCTAACCCTTTTTTCGCTCATGGGAACTCTTCAGTGACTATGGTGGACATTTGTCCTTGTGATTTCAAAGTTTTTGATGTCCGGTTTATCCGAAGATCTTTGGTGCAGATGCCAAAGGATATCTGTTCGGTGAGTGACTGTGAACATGACCACGATGGTGGTGATATTTGTAGCGTGAACCCAAAAGGGTGTGATATGGTGAAAAGGGACATCCAACGTTTGATGGATGAAGGGATGATTCAGATTGTTCGATCCCTTCATGTAGATGATGACATCAATGTCATAGTGCCCGTTTTCAAGCAACAACAGCGGTTGGTAATCCAGTATGATAGCAACAACAACAAGAATGTCAGTCGAAGATCAGTATCGTCGTTGGTAATACGGTTAGCGGGCCCAGTCCCGTATTCATCTGATAAGGGTGTACCATACCAGTATAATGCTACAATGGTGAAGAATGGTCAAGAGGTCCTATTACCTACGACTAGTTCAGTGGTGAGCATTGCTGATATTACGAAGGTGACCCGCAGTGGTCGAGTGTTTGGGCCAGTTGTCCCAGAAAGTAAAGAGGAAATGATTGTTGGTAAGAAGGCAAAGGTGCCTAATGTAGATCCGGTTGGATGTTCAAAGGATAAGTATGGTGAATCCAGTAACTTGAAAGCCAATGATGATGATGAGGTACTCCGATTGATTAAAAGGAGTGAGTTTAATGTGGTGGAGAAGCTGCTCCAAACCCCCTCAAAAATCTCAGTGTTGTCTCTGCTCATGAATTCCGAAGCGCACAGAGAAGCACTGCAGAGTGTTCTGGAACAAGAATTTGTAGAACATGATGTTATTGTGGATCAATTTGATCACATTGTGGCCAACATCACTTCATGCAATAATTTGAGCTTCTGTGACGAAGAACTCCTTGAGGAGGGAAGAAATCATAACCTGGCTTTGCATATTTCAATGAACTGTAAGGAAGATGCTTTGTCAAACGTGCTTGTTGACACAGGTTCATCACTCAATGTGCTTCCGAAGTCAACTTTGTCGAAGATATCTTACCAAGGAGCTCCCATGAGGTAAAGTGGGTGATTGTCAAAGCCTTTGATGGCTCGCGCAAAATAGTAATTGGTGAAGTGGACCTTCCAGTCAAGATAGGTTCGAGTGATTTTCATATTACTTTTCAAGTAATGGATATCCACCTGACCTACAACTGTTTATTGGGAAGGCCATGGATTCATGAGGCAGGGGTTGTTACTTCCACTTTGCACCAGAAGCTCAAATTTTTCAAGAATGGCAAGCTTGTGATTGTTGGAGGAGAGAAAGCGTTGTTGGTTAGCCATATGTCATCTTTCTCGTATGTAGAAGCTGAGGATGAGGTTGGAACTGGTTTGGGGTTCCAAAGAGGCTCATCAATCGCAATATATGAATATATGCAACTTAGATTCCGTAGCGAAGGGTTTATTCATGGCAATGAATAACACTTAGCTTTTGTGCTAGAGGATAGCGAAGAGGATGACTGCACCAACTTTGTAACGCATGGAAGGACATGCAACAATTGGACTGCTGTTGATATTCCTGTTATTTTGCATCAATCTAAGTAATTGCTTTTATATGTTTTTAAAATCCTTCTCATATGCCTAAGAGAGAAGTGGACATTATTTGGGCATTTTAAATTGATCATCAATAAAATTAATTCTATTCATCCACATCTTTGATATTTATTTTTACTTCTTGCTTTATTCTGAAAATGGTAATCACAAAAAACATAAATAAACAATATAATTGTCCATCTGCATAATATTTGGTCACAAATTCACTTCTCTAAAATCAAAGTATCAAATCATTATGCAGGTTGGTTCCTAACCCCATTGAATACAATGATCCTTCTCCTTCTCCAAAATTTGAATTCCGTGTGTTTGAGGCCGAAGAGGAAGGTAATGTAGAAGTAAGTGAGGAATTGTCTCGTCTTCTTGAGCAAGATGAAAAGATTATTCAGCCATTTGAAGAGCAGATTGAGCTAGTCAACTTGGGTTCCGAATATGATGTGAAGGAAGTCAAGATTGGGTCTCGCCTGTGTCAAGATGCTAAGAAGGGGTTGATTGATCTTCTTCGAGAGTATTCAGATGTGTTTTCTTGGTCCTATCAAGACATGCATGGGTTGGATTCTGGGATTGTGGAGCAAAGATTGTCGCTGAAGCCAGAATGCCCGCCAGTCAAGCAGAAGTTGAGAAGAACGCATACTGATATGGCTGTGAAAATCAAAGAGGAAGTTCAGAAGAAAATTAATGCCAGTTTCCTTGTAACTGCTGAGTATCCATAATGGGTGGCTAATATTGTGCCTGTACCGAAGAAATATGGAAAAGTCCGCATGTGTGTCGATTATCGAGATTTGAATAAAGCCACTCTGAAAGATGATTTCCCTCTGCCACACATTGATATGTTGGTAGACAATACTGCTAAATTCAAAGTCTTTTTATTTATGGATGGATTTTCCGGATATAATCAGATCAAGATGGCACCCGAAGATATGGAGAACACCACATTCGTTACACCCTAGGGAATATTCTGTTATAGGGTGATGCCTTTTGGTCTAAAGAATGCTGGTGCAACTTACCAGAGAGCAATGACTATTCTTTTTCATGATATGATGCATAAAGAGATTGAAGTTTATGTCAATGACATGATTGCTAAATCGACTGATAAAGAGGAACATATTGAGCACTTGTTGAAGCTATTCAAGCGTTTAAGGAAGTATAAACTCCGCTTGAATCCCAATAAGTGTACTTTTGGTGTTCGTTCTGGTAAGTTGTTGGGCTTTATTGTCAGCGAGAATGGTATTGAAGTTGATCCTACCAAGGTCAAAGCAATACAAGAAATGCCTGCGCCCAAAACTGAGAAGCAAGTTAGAGGTTTTCTCGGCCGCTTAAATTATATTTCCAGATTCATTTCCCACATGACTACCACATGTACGCCTATATTCAAGCTTCTTCGGAAAGATCAGTCTTGTAATTGGACCGAAGACTGCCAGAAAAAATTTGACAGTATCAAAGAATACCTGCTTGAACCTCCTATTTTGTCTCCACCTGTTGAAGGAAGACCGTTGATTATGTATTTGACTGTGCTAGAAGATAGTATGGGTAGTGTTCAGTGTCAGCAAGATGAGACTGGAAAGAAAGAGTTTGCAATTTACTACCTCAGTAAGAAGTTCACCGACTGTGAGACTCGGTATTCAATGCTTAAGAAGACTTGTTGCGCATTGGCTTGGGATGCTAAGCGTTTGCGCCAATATATGTTGAATCATACTACTTGGTTGATATTCTAAATGGATCCAATCAAGTATATATTTGAGAAGCCTGCATTAACTCGGAGAATTGCCTGTTGGCAGATGTTGTTATCAGAGTATGATATCGAATACCGATCTCAGAAAGCAATCAAAGGTACTATCTTGGCTGACCATTTGGGTCACCAACCAATTGAAGATTACCAGTCAGTGCAGTATGATTTTCCTGATGAAGAGATTTTGTACTTGAAAATGAAAGATTGTGATGAACCATTGCTTGAAGAAGGGCCAGAACCTGGTTCCCGTTGGGGCATGGTAAATGATGGAGTTGTTAATCAATATGGAAATGACATTGGGGTAGTGATCATTACTCCTCAAGGAACGCATCTACCCTTTACATCTAGATTAACTTTCAAGTGTACAAACAACATTGCAGAATATGAAGCTTTCATTATGGGGCTTGAGGAGGCCATGAATCTCAGAATCAAGTATTTGGATGTCATCGGTGATTCGACTTTGGTTGTGAATCAGATCAAAGGTGAATGGGAGACAAATCAACACGGTTTGATACCATATAGAGATTATGCGAGAAGGATTTTGACTTTGTTTACAAAGGTTGAGTTTCATCATATCCCTCGAGATGAAAACCGGATGGCAGATGCTCTTGCAACGTTGGCATCAATGATCTTAGTGAAATATTGGAATGAAGTTCCCAATTTATCTATGATGTGTCTTGATAGGCCAGCTCATGTGTTCGCTGTTGAAGAGGTCAAAGACGAGAAGCCATGGTACTACGACATCAAATGTTTCCTCCAAAGTCAGATTTACCCGCCTGGGGCATCTTTGAAAGATAAGAAGACTTTGAGAAGATTAGCCGGTAATTTCTACTTGAATGGTGATATACTGTACAAGAGAAACTTCGACATGGTTTTGTTCAGATGTGTGAATAGACACGAAGCAGACTTGTTGATGACTGAAGTGCATGAAGGTTCCTTTGGTACTCATTCCAATGGGCATGCAATGGCAAAGAAGATGTTGCAAGCAGGTTACTATTGGATGAAAATGGAATCTGACTGTTGCAAGTTTATGAAGAAATGCCACAAGTGTCAAATTTATGCTGATAAGATTCATGTTCCTCCGACATTATTGAATGTTATCTCTTCCCCATGGACTTTCTCCATGTGGGGAATTGATATGATTGGGATGATTGAGCCCAAAGGTTCGAATGGACATCGTTTCATTCTAGTGGCAATTGATTACTTCACAAAATGGGTTGAAGCGGCATCGTATGCAAATGTAACTAAGCAAGTTGTTGTAAGGTTTATAAAGAATGAGATGATATGCCGTTATAGTGTGCCAAGTAAGATCATTACTTGTAAGACCCTAATTTTGACCCTAAGATCCCTCATGTCATCATATCATTTGCATAATGCATTGCCTCAAGGATCATAGTGTGTGTGGCTCCTTAACCCTAGGGTTGGGATTTGTGTGAGTGGTTTGAGACTACCAAGCATGCTTGCATTGTGTATTATTGCTTTTATTATTTGTTTACTAACCAAAAGCACAAAAATATGTCACTAACTCTTTTTGTTTTGAAGCTCAAGTGATCATGTGCCACAATGCTTCTAGGAGGCTCCTAAGCTCAATGAAATGGCTAGATGAAGATGAGAACAAGCATGACATTGGTCCACAAAGTTCCTAATCATCATATGTGTCTCCCAGGTGTCTCAATTTTCCAATTTGATCAGTATAACCCAAAAGGCTTAAGGATTGTTTCCCAAGAAAACCCTAATTCAACTGTGCTTTGACTATGCCTTCCTCATGAAGCAACCTCAACCTATGATCAAATTTAATCAAGGTAAGTTCTTTAATTCATCATTTTATGCATATATGAACCTATGTGAGTATCCTTAATCATTCATTCATCAAGATTTGAAGTTTGGCCTTGAGAAGTTGACCAGTCAAGTCATCTGACTAAACTGAGGATCACTGAGACACAACTTTTTATGTGTTTGTTAAATGAAGATGACCCCAAGAGAAACAATGTTCTTAAGAACCATATGAACAACTTTCATGTTCATCAAAAATCTATTTGAAAATTGGAAGGTCATCATTCATTTCAAAACATTATATGTCATTTTGACTGAAACCCTAATCTTGGGTCAACTTCCCAAGGACCTAACTTCTTTATTTTTCATGATTTTGAGGTTATACCAATTGCATTGGAAATATTAATATGTCTACTTCAATTTTTATGTTGGACAAAATTTCATAATCCTAAAAGAAACACATGTGATAATACAAAACATTATAGGTCACTTTGGACCAAAACCATTGAATTTGAAAAATGTCCAACTTCAAGTACCCATAAATTTCTCATGAAAAATCCAAATGATGCAAAATTTTAGTCTAAATTGAACAAATTGAGAATATCTATAACTTTTATGTTGAAGAGTTTTCCATTTAAGGCTTGCATCACTGAAACAGAAGGGCTTGAATTTGCTTGTTTTTGGCAAATTTTTCAAAGACATGTTTTGTACCCCAAACTTCAAAGTCAGTTTTCATAAATTTCCAAACTCCAAATGGATTTTTGTCCAACATGACCGTGGTTCCTTATGTCAAGATATTTCCAACCGTTAGTCACACCACCATGTTTGGATTTTCCATGTGGGACTTTTGAAGAGTTCAATGTTTAGGTTCAATTATGCAATTCACATCATAACTTCATGCACAAGCCAATGCAGCTCCAATAACACGTCCAAACCATTTGCATTTGAGTTCAGCTTGCATTTCCATCCATTTTTGGGCATTGCACGCGCCTGTACAGGCCCATGCATGAAGGGTCCAAGTTCCATGCACACGAGGGAAAGCAAGCAATGCATCATCTCCAGCTATAAATAGAAGTGCTTCCCCATTCAAAATAAAACCTCAAGGTGATCTGAAAATCTGTTGGATTGAAACCTCACCCTCACTCAAAGGAATTTCAGTTTTCATTTCTCAATTTCAAGCTTGAATTTCAACATCATTAGTTGATCTTCAAGTCTTAATTCCTTAGCCTTGCATCATCATCACATCTTTAGATCAAAATTGGATCAAGAACTTGAGCAAATCGTGTTGTTTAAAGCTACATTTCAGAGGTATATCACGAAACTTGTTTGATCTGGATCTTGAAATACAATGTGAATTGCTTGAGTTTGAACTGTTTTCTGAAGTCCTCAAGCAAGACGTAGGCCAATGGTGGTCTTAATTTTATGAATCGTGCCATTTCAGTTTGTATACCATGATTTTCAAGCTCAGATTTCTCATTAAATAGAAACATTGAGGAAGATCCAAGGTTACAGGGGTGATGTACATCACCCCAGCTTCATTTTGATACCATTGTTTTTCATTTTCATTGAGGTTGAAAAACCAGCGCGTGGTGGCCGGAACCAGTTGGTTAGCCGGAGAAGATGGTGGTTTCCACCACCATCCCCACGTGGTTGCTTCAGGTCCCTTGGATATCTTTCAAATGATATAATCGTGGACTTTGCTTTTGATGACTTATTTTAATTCATCATGTGATGCACTTGACTAAAGACCATGGTATGACCGCGCCTCTGGACCGTGTGATGGTGCCACGTCAATTAATGAAACAAATCCAATGGGCGCTGATTTTTGCTATTTTCTATTTTTTGTTTTAATTTCTTTAATTCCTTTTATTTTTCAAAAATTCATATATATTTTTTTTGAAGTCACAAAAATATGAGACCAACACCAAAATTTTTCTTGAAAAATCTAGTTTCATATTTTGATTTTTAATTATTTTTGTCACTTCATTTAATATTTTTTTGTGAATTATTTGGTTTTTAATAGTTTGTCATTCATTTTAAATACTTTTTGATATCTGAAAAATCCAAAATTATTTTCTTAACACATATGGATCTTGATAAGCCAATGAAAAATAGTCTCATCAATTTCTTAATTGATTTGAGATTTATTTGAGATTTTAATTCATAATGTTTTATTTTTATTGTTTTTAATTGATTTTAAACAGTGTATGATTTCAAAAATTGTTGGAATTTTTTTTCAAACCTTGTTTGACCATGTTAGACGTATGAGAATTTAATTGGACTTATCCAAGTTGATTTGAATTGAATTTGAGGTTTGACCATATTTTGTCCATTTTAATTTTGCATTTATTTTAATTCCAAAAATACCAAAAAAATATGTTTGACTTGTTGACTTCTAGTCTTCATTTCTCTTCTGTTTTGCATTGGTTGATGTTGATTTGATTCACTTTTGACCAATTGTATTTGACACTTTATTTCTTTGTCCATTTCATTTCATCTTCATCTTATTTCTTTTTATTTTGGCCAATGAGTTAATGTCTTATGGTTGGTCTTGACATATGAGAGGTTTAACCTTCTTTGATCCAAATCAAACTCAACTTGATCCATTATCAAGTGAGTTGCTTTGTGTCCAAGATAGGTTGCTTCTTGGTCAAGCCAAAAAACTTAAAGTCCATACAAGGTTTTCATCTTTTCTTTTGGCATGGCAAGTTGTAGGAGTTTGGCTTACTAGTCATGATCTCTAACTTTTGTTTATTTTCCTATAGTTTTATTGACCGACCTTAGATAGGTGTGACTACTACATTAGTCCACTTACGATTTCATAACATAGCGCTAAATTGTCTTATGACACACTAACATTAACCATACTAACTACTAACTTTAATTTGAGCATTTAATTTCTTGCAATTTACTTTACTACAATTTACTTTTTTGCTCATTTATTCATATTGCTTTTTCCCTTTGCTCACTTGAGCACATATTTTATGTTTATGCCATTTCCCTTTTGCTCATTTGAGCTCATATTGTATATAAATATATTGTTGCCTTGTGTTTGTTTGTGTGAATCCAATGCAAAAGGAGAAAGGACTTAGAATTAGGACCTTACCTATGCTTAAAGGAGTTCAAGAGCAACTAGGCATTGTGCCTTTAGAATGCTAAATCTGTTGAAGAGCAACTAGGCCTCATCCCTTTAGAATGCTAGATCGTAAAGTTGACCTCAAAGGACTTCCAAATCTAAACTCATTCTTTGTCCATTCCTCTTATTGTGTTGTGAATTTTTTGATGTTTTCTCTTGTGTGATAGGGATTCCATCTTGAGATAGTAAGAAGGACCATTTTCATGAGTAACCAAGTTAAGAGAGACAAGCCAAATGGAGATCCTAGGAGCTTGAGTCCAAATATTATTTGATTGCTTGATTGTTTTGCTAAGTCCAAAGGAAATGAGCATCTTGAATCATCTCTATAATCTCAAGAAAAGGAACTCCGAGTGTAGCGGTGTATTCGTTACCATTGGAGATATTGACTAAACCAAGGTAAATCATACAAAGTCGAGTCGCCACCGCACTTCTATTTATCCAAAGGAATGGTTAGAAAGCGAACAAAAACCTAAAAGTTTTACAAACAAAACTAGTAAAAGAAACAGAGATCTGGGTAAGGGGGTTGGTTATGTAATGGGAAGGTGTTAGGCACCCAAAACATCTTAGGTACTTCTAGGGAGCCCTTTTCACACTTGTTGCAAAGGTTATTGTTTTTGTGAAATTTTATTTGGGCAAACATGATTGAAGAGATGAGAAAAGAATATACAAGTTTATTTACATTTTGGGTTTGGATGGATAAACCCATTGCCTATGTACCCTCTTATAAAAAGATTAGGATCAAAACCCTGTAGTTCGGGTAAAAAATCTCAAAACAAATGAGTAGATTGATTGGTCCAAAAGCCTTAAGGTCTTTTGTTATCAAAGGGAGAAAACTCAACCTGAAAAAAGCACAAGTCCACCATGTGGGGATATCTTTAACATGCTAGTGAGGGGTTAACCCTATAATAAGCATGGAAGACTCATTGTCCATCACTAAGGACAAAGGTGAGTATTACATCTACCACAAAGATAACTCAAACCTAATAGCTAAAGGTTATGGAAAATTTGATTAAGAAGTGGACATTGGGACCACAAAAGAAACATTTGAATGGGTTATATTTACCAATTAGAAGTATATACAAAAATGGTCAAAGTTGACTTAAAGATTCAATTCAAAATGAGTATTATGAAAAGCAAGTTTGAAAATCAAAAGCATAAGGCTTAGGTTTCTAATGTTGAAAACAAAGTCAAATGTTTGCACAAAAAGATTTTGGCTTGGGTTAGAGATGAAGAAATGAAGGAAATGGGTTAAGTTCTAAAGAACAAAAAGGTTAGGGATATGGAATGAAACCACACTAGGAGTTCCTCTCTTGAGATCATATAGATGATCCAAGTAAGTTCCCATTCTTCGGAATAATCAAGCACAAGGCATAAGCAATCACACAAATCTCATAAGAGATCCTCAATAAAAGGAAACAGAATGCCAATACATGGACTTACACCCGACTCCTAACAACAAAAAGGAAACAGAATTCCAATACATGGACTTATATCCGACTCCTAACCACGAAAAGGAAACAGAATGCCAATACATGGACTTACACCCGACTCCTAACCATAACAAACAAACATCAAAACCAACACATCAAAAGAAAACATCACAATCTATATACATACAAGAGGCTCAAGCAAAGGGTGGGCTTTAGTCAAGAGGGGTCATGTCAACCTCGACAAACAAGCCAAACTGTACAAGGGTAATTCGTAGCTCTTAACCACTAACATTGAGAGTTAGGGTGAAGCTGATCAAAATTGAAATGAGGATGAGACCTCATGCTCTTAAGCCTGGCCTGGGTGAGCTCATGTCAAAGAAAGCGTGGGGATCCAGAAAGTGGGATCCTATTCCACTTGACAGACACTGGACAAAGATCTTGGGTATATGTTCAGAAGCATCAGCACGTAGTGAGAGCATAAAGAACGACTCACTGAATAACGGGGGATTGGCTACTAATCCCTTTTATCCGTCATTTGCCTCGACTCTTGGAGGTCTTATCAAGTAACACATGCCTCATCTTGGAGGTCTTGGGCACAATTGTAAACAAACACAAACAGAGCCTCTGAAAGAGGACTTGCCAGCAAAATGCCTGCCAAAAAGGTGACAGGACTTCCAGACTACATGAAGTAAGAAGATAACTACCTAAGTGGTGTATCAACCATAATCCAAAGCTCAAGCAAGAGCTAAAGTAAGCAAGCAACTAATGTACTTGTACAAAAACTAAACAGTTAATATTTCAGTCAGAAAACCAACAGACAAACAGTTGAACCATTCACAGTTACACAATCCAATGAGCAATGCTCAAGCACTCAAATGAACTCATGAGCTCAAGCACATCACTTAAAATCCTGCAAAACAAACACAAGTTAGAACTCAAATCATTTGCATCTCACAAAGTGAGAACAAATCAACCATCAATGCTAAATGTCCAAACCTGAAACACAAAACAAGGTTAGTTTATGTACAAAACACTAGTACAAAGACTAAGTTCAAAACCAAACCAAATGATCAAAACAGAACCCAATCTTTTACACAATGCACATTCAAACATGTCACAAAATGTCCTCAAAAGGACCAGCATCAAATCAAAGAGCAAGTATCTCAAATGGCTCATGCTATGCAATGATCACAAAATATGCACAAAGTGAACTTCCAATTTAGAAAATTCAAATCAAAACAGAAATGCTTGCAAAGGCTTTGAAATTTTTTATGCAAGTTCCTCATGTCATGAACAAACAATATGCAAAAAATCAAATCTAGAAAGGTTCAAATGCTATGTGATCAAAAATGCAACAAATTGAATGTCAAAAATGTGACACAAATTTTCACACTTATCTTCATGTGTCAAAAACAATGATAGCATATGAAAAAAAATCCCAACCAGTGCTAAAAAATTCACATCATGTGTGATCATTGAGCATGCAAAAAATCAAATCAATTGGCTTAAATATAAGGATTTCACAAAGCATTAAACACAACATATCAAATTAACATCACATGGATTCAACAATTCACACATCACAAACCAGACATCAACAATTCACAAAATTAATACCATAACAAACTAGACATTCATACAAAACCAGGAAAAAAAATTGGAGTTCATTTGGAGCATTTTTCTATTTTTTATGATTTTTCTAAGATGAACAAAATAATTGGAAAATGCATGGAAAAGGGAGGGAAACAAATATATTTGAATAAACTCAGAATAAACATGATCCACACGATGTGGCACGCAAGCATGATCAACGGCCCTCATTCAAATCCATGAAACGATGCGTTTCATTAAACGTGTTGGCACACCACATCAACAAGTCAACATAACACGTGGCCAGTCAAAGCAATGACAACCACTCAAACTCACACGCGAGCAACACATCAGCATACAACAAGGCAAAACCCTAAAATAACCAGACGCCGGAGCTACAGTCTCCGGTCGTCTTCTCCAACCACATACACGGTGGCTCCGCCGTGCAAAATTCCAGAAATCAACAAACCATACATCAATCGAATCCTCTTTCCATGTACAGTCCAAATATGATCTTAGATTATCCTAATTCATCCTATAATTTCCAGATCGAACGAAAACATTTTCATGAAAAAAACTTTCAGTTCATCATACAGCCTCAATACTTGATCATTTTCAATTCTAAACATATCTACATACTCCACAAAGCAAGATCAACACATATATGACATGAAATTGGCAAAAAGAGAGATCGAATTTCAACTCACCTTGAACTTGAAGTTTCTGAATTCGTGTTCTCAAGTGCTCTACAGCTCCAGATCTCTTCCACTGAACTTGCCTTGAAGCTTTGTGCACAAAGAAACGGATGAAACCACTTAGATCTACCTCAATTTCAAACTTCCATCGCCATGAGAATGCACACGAACAACTTGAATTCTGGCTCAATTGCAACAAACAGATGGTGCATCTTACTCAATGAAGCACCAGGATCAATAATCTGCAAGAATCTTTGGTGTTTGTGTGAAGAAAAATGAAATTCGAAGTGAGAGAAAGTTGAGAGAATCTTGAATTTTTGATCTGAAATTTTCTGTTATGGTTGTTAGGATTAGGGTTTGGCTTATATACTCCATGCTAATCACAATGATAATCACATTAGCCTTTGTTTAATCATGATTAGTGAGAATTCAAGCAAAGTGCAAAAATGCAAATGAAGCTATCATGTCCAAAACACACGTGTAAAGTCCCATGTTAAGCTTCTAATCCACTCCAAATTAGTCAATGGTCATGATCGAATTGGTATTTTGCTTGTATCATAAGCCAAATTTGAATTATGGAAATTCCCTCCAAAATGATCACATGAGAAATGATGAGCATACACACTTTTCCCATGCATGACAAAGGCTATTTTGAGATGTCTTGATCAAGAGAAACATTTTGCAAAAAGAGTGGACCAAATTGGAGTTTTGTATCAAAAGTTAGGCCATTTTGAATTTCCATGCACACCTTGTGATCAAATGACCATAACTCCTCAACCATTCCTCATATGGACATGAATTATGACTTTTTGGAAAGGGGAGACAAAGATCTACAAATTTAATGTTCACCAAAAATCCATTTGAAACATATTTGACATTGACAAGTCAAGTTGAATGTGGACCAAAAACATGCCAAATTTGGAAACTTTGAATTACAGGTCATTTTCCATTTTTAGTAACTTTTGCCATGACCTTTGAATCTTCAAGATGGATGATTAGAATGATTAATAGGCCTTGTTTGAACATAATTGAGGTGTCTCAACTCATTTCCCCCACCTCATAGCCCTCAGTTGACTGCACAGTTGACTTTTTGGTCCTCAGCTGACCTTGAAATGCTCTTGATGAACTTGAGCCTTTATCACTTGATGAAATTGCTCCAAAATGGAACCCTAGCTCATGCAAGCTCCTTGTAATGATCATGTGGTCCTCATCTCAAGAAAATACCTCATCTCTCATGCACAAAGGATCTTCTTGAAGCTCTTGACCTGGTGATTGCTTGAGCTACAACAAAAAATGTTAGTGACAATATTTTTATGCTTTTGGTTAGTGAATAAGATGAGAAAAGCAACGATATACAATCCAAGCATGCCTGGTGATCTCAACCGCTCACAAGAGATCCCTACCCAAAAGGAAAGGGAGCCAAGATGCTCAAAGATCCTTGAGGCTATGCAATGCAATGCTACGATGCCATGAGGGATCTTAAGGACAAAATTGGGGTCTTATAGATGCCCCTATTTAAGGTCATTCTAGTCGGAGAAGTGAAGGTTAAAATCTTCGTCTCGACGAGGTAGAATGAGCTTAAATAATAACAAAGAGATAAATTTTGGTCCCTAAGAGACCTCATAATGCAAATGTATGTATGCAAAACAAACAAGAATTGTGGGGATATGTGTCCACAAAGAAGAAAAGACATCGGGAGAAAAGACAATCCATAGGAGTAAAACACTCACTAGGGATAAAGGCTATATCGGGGACTCTCATGGGGATAGAAAAGGAGATAAAATTGCGTGAGCAGGTCACGACTTGAACATAGGGGAGTAAAGGACTGAAACCGCGTGAGCAGGTCACGACTCAAAACTGGGGAAAAGAGTTTCCAAAGGGAATAAATCCATTGGAAGGAGTCGAGCTGACTCAAAAATGCATGTGTTGGGGAATATGCCAACACAGCAAAACTATCCGCAATGGATACTTCGGATAGAAATCCGGACTCAGGCTGGGGAAAGATTGAACAAAATATCCCTTCCGGGGAAAATGCATGTATTGGGAAAATGCCAACACAGCAAAACCATCCGCAATGGATACTTCGGATAAAAATCCGGACAAAACAATCCACTAAGGGACTTCGCTAGGGATGTCTAAAAAAGACCTTCTTGGGGGGAGCAGCGGGATGAGGTGTTACCGGTTACTGGGTAACAAGCTCAATGAGACATGTGATCTGATCACCGGTATAAGGGTGAGAGAACAACAAGCTCGGGAAGAATGAATATCTAAGACCGGTATAAGGGTGAGAGATATCAATCAACCAAATCATTTGAGGAAGACCTAAAAAAGGTATATCTCGACTCAGGAAAATCTGACTCCACAGGGGACCAAGGTCATAATAGGGAGCAGAAGGAAGGAACAACAGGGATATCGGTTACTGGGCATATAATAGGTGACCAACCAAAGCGTGAATCGGGGAATATTCCCAAAACACTCATCATCCAAAAAGGAGGGCTGAAAAAGCAAACTCAACTTACAGGATGGATATTCGATTCCACAAAGGGAATACGAATCTTACTCGAATGGGGAAGAACAAAAGGCTTCGACCAAAGAGTGCATGAGATATATTATCTATTACTGTCAGAACGTAGATAATATACTCGCATGGAAGATTATCCACAACCGGTTACTGGGTTAATAAAGGATAAATCGACCGAAAGAGAAAGGCATCGGGATACCAAAACTAGGTATATAATGATGACCAATCAAATGGAGAAACAATCATTATCAACAAACGATAAATGAGAGCTGACTCACTGGGGATACATTGACAAAGGCAACGATCCAGGAGACATATCACCGGTTACTGGGAGATATGCTCAAAAAAGAGGAGTAACAAACATCACCGGCAAATGGTAAATGAAAGAGGACCCACTGGGGATAAAATTTCTTAATTAGAGCAATTATCCGAAAGAGGGAGGGAATATCAATACCGAATATCGGATAATGATAACCGTCAAAGAGGGGATTACATCTACCGGATACTGGGTAGAAAACCACGGAAAAGTAACTGTCATCAACTAGGATGAAAAACAATGGTTATCTCTGCAAAGGGGAAAAAACTTACTCAACTGGGGGAGGCATAAAAGGCTTCGACCGAAGAGTGCATGAGATATACTATCTATTACCGTCAGAACGTAGATAATATACTCGCATGGAAGATTATCCACAACCGGTTACTGGGTTAATAAAGGATAAATCAACCGAAAAGAAAAAGGCATCGGGATACCAAAACGAGGTATATAACGATGACCAATTCAGAAGAGAAACAATCGTTACCAACAACAACAGGGTAGACGAAAGATGACTCGCTGGAGATAAAATGCGAGCGCAAAGCAATTATCCAGGAAAAAGGATGGAATATCAACATCGAATATTGGATGAAGATAACCATCAAGGAGGATTACATCTACCGAATACTGGGTAGAAAACCACAAACTCCGTTGGGGAGAGAAAAATAGGATTTACAACTACCGGTATAAGGGTAGAAAACCACAAAAGAGTAACCGTCATCAACTAGGATGAACAACAATCGTTAACTCTGCTAGGGGATGAAAGTAGGATTTACAACTACCGGTATAAGGGTAGAAAACCACAAACACCGGTGAGGATAAGGTGAATAATGATTGATTACTGAACAATTATTCAATTACCACAGGGAAACACCAAAGACAACCACAACCAGGCCAATTTAAGATCAAACCAAAAAGGCAAGCTGAATCAAGACTCATCCTAATGAGGATATAACTCAATAGGGGAACCCATCCCAATATATGTGTTGGGAGGAAATGGAAACAACCGTCATCCACAAAGACATAACTCAGTGGGGAAATGGCAGGAAAGATAAACACTTTCTGCTTATGGGCTGACTCTATATTGAGGGATCAGACACCGACATCTGCTTGGGGAGATACATATCACCAGATAGCAGGAGACAACAAACAACGATATATGGCAAAGAATGCAACATGAATATCTGAATGTTATAATTATGCATGTATATGCGTGATTTATGTTTGATGAATGCTGACAAACAGACATATCTAACACAAACAGGTACAGGAATAAACCACCCAGTACTATATCTCAAGAGAAGGAGCCAGGATCACCGGAGAATATCCAATCTGCTGGAGATCCGAGATGCCAGGAAGCAAAGACCTTGCCGGGGAATCAGAGATACCAGGAAATCACAAGATCTCTAGGGGATGAATCGTCAGTCAATCCGGCTAGGAAAAAAGTTCATTGCATAGGCAGAAACTGCCACAAAGCAACTCTTCTGGGGAATCCAAATATACTAGGAAACAGCAATATCTCTGCAGGGGATAACATCATCATAGATAAAATCCAACAACTCTACTGGGGATCTATCTGAGGAAGAAAAGGGGAATCTGGTGATCCAACACCAAATACCAAACTCTCCAAGGAAGTCACACCTTCTGAGGAGAAAAGATCGCTCTTCCACTGAAGGGGAGAGTGGTGAGCATCTGAACAAGATTACCGCTCGGGGATGAACCACAAATCTCAGCTAGGGAGAAGAGCTCAATGCAGAAGTAGGATCTGCCAACCAAGCCACTCTACTTGGGGAATAAACCATCACAGATAAAATCCACCACACCAACAACTTACTGGGGATTTATCTGAGGAAATGAAGGAATACTGGGGATCAACCACCAAATACGGAGTCTTCCAAAGCGGACACATCTGCTGAGGAGGGAAGACCACTGCTCTGCTGAATGGAAAAGGAGGTGAAAAACCTCAACAAGCACTCTGCTCGGGAAAAAACCACAAAAGGCCCCGGAGGAAGAGGATACAAACAAGCCAGGGACATGAACAAATGTCTTACCCTATTGGAAATCATACCACCCTTGGGAGAGCACTGAGGATCTCCTAAGTATCCATTTATCATTATGAATGTTCACTTTGCTTAAAAAACAATTTGCGGAAAATTTATTTATTTGAAACAATGATATTTCTTTTCAATTAAAACATGCAAAATATTTGTTGAATAGAAACAAATAAGAGTGCAAATAATTGGATAAAAGCTCAAATTCATTTGATGGAATGGTAGTCTGCAAATGGCAAGACCCCATAGATCTTTACAAATTTGAAATTGGTGATATATATTGGAAAAGGGCTACATTGAACATAATGACCATTTCTCCACCAATTCTGAATTCAATGTATTCGAAGCTTTGGTTGACGACGAATGAACAAGAATCTCTGATGGATGACAGATGTAGAACACAGTCTTGTCAGGATGCAGTTACTTGCCAAATCCCTAATTTTTGCCTAGATTGCCCCAGGATGAGGTACTCAATCTAGCGGGATGCAAATATTTATTTTTTATGTCTCTAATTTTTGCCTGGATCGCCCTTTTGGGTTTTCAATCCACCGAAACGCTCATTTTTGCCTAAGCCGCCCTTTCGGGTTTTCAACTTAGCGAGCTATTCTGTTTTTATTTTTAGGCGAAGTATTTCTTGATTGCATCTGAATTCACAGGACGAGTGAAATCCTCCCCATCCATAGTTGTAAGTATCAAAGCACCGCCTGAAAAGGCTCTCTTAACAACATATGGACCTTCAAAGTTTGGAGTCCACTTGCCCCTGGAATCGGGCACGAAAGACAAGACTTTCTTGAGCACGAGGTCACCCTCTTGGAACACACGAGGCTTGACCTTCTTATCAAAAGCTTTCTTCATTCTCTGCTGATACAACTGACCATGACACATGGCAGTCAATCTCTTCTCTTCAATCAAATTCAGCTGGTCATAGCGACTCTGAACCCATTCAGCATCAGTCAACTTGGCCTCCATCAAGACTCTCATTGATGGGATCTCCATCTCTACTGGGAGTACGACTTCATGCCATATACAAGAGAAAAAGGGGTTGCCCCTGTTGAAATGCGGAAAAATGTACGATATCCGTGCAAAGCAAATGGCAGCATCTCATGCCAATCTTTGTACGTAACAACCATCTTTTGGATAATCTTCTTGATATTCTTATTAGCAGCTTCAACAGCCCCATTCATCTTGGGTCTGTAAGGAGAAGAATTATGGTGTGCAATCTTGAACTCGCTACACAACTCTTTCATCATCTTGTTATTCAGATTAGATCCATTATCAGTAATGATCTTATCTGGCACACCATAACGGCATATGAGTTGGTGCTTGATAAACTTCACAACCACCTTCCTGGTCACACTTGCATATGATGCAGCTTCAACCCACTTAGTGAAGTAATCAATTGCTACGAGAATAAACCTGTGTCCATTGGACGCTTTCGGCTCAATCATGCCAATCATGTCAATTCCCCACATGGAGAAAGGCCATGGTGATGAAATCACATTCAGAAATGTCGGAGGAATATGAATCTTATTCGCATAAATCTGACACTTATGGCATTTCTTCACGTATTTGTAGCAGTCAGACTCCATTGTCAGCCAATAGTAGCATGCTCTCAACATCTTTCTAGCCATGGCATGTCCATTGGAATGAGTGCCAAATGAACCCTCATGGACCTCAGTCATCAACAGGTCTGCTTCGTGTCTATCCACGCATCTGAGCAGAACCATGTCAAAATTTCTCTTATAAAGCACTTCGCCATTGAGGTAGAAACTGCCTGACAATCTTCTCAAAGTCTTCCTATCTTTCACAGATGCTCCAGGCGGATAAACCTTGTTCTGGGGGAAACACTTGATGTCATAATACCATGGCTTATCATCTTTTACTTCTTCAACTGCAAATACATGAGCTGGTCTATCCAAGCGCATCACGGTGATATTGGGAACTTCACTCCAATACTTAACCACAATCATTGAAGCAAGCATAGCAAGAGCATCCGCCATCTGATTATCATCTCGAGGAATGTGGTGGAAGTCAACCTCAGTAAAGAACATTGAAATCCTCCTCGCATAATCTCTATATGGAATAAGACCCGGCTGATTTGTCTCCCATTTACCCTTAATCTGATTAACAACGAGGGTCGAATCACGATAAACATCAAGATGCTTGATCCTTAGATCAATGCATTCTTCCAATCCCATAATACAGGCCTCATACTCAGCCATATTATTCGTGCATTTGAAAGTTAGCCTTGCTGTAAAAGGAATATGTGTGCCCTGAGGAGTAATGATTACTGCCCCAATATCATTTCTGTACTGATTTACAACGCCATCAAACACCATACTCCATCTGGAACCAGGCTCTAGCCCTTCGTCGAGTGTAGGCTCATCACAATCTTTCATTTTCAAATACAGAATCTCCTCATCTGGGAAGTCATACTGCACTGACTAATAATCTTCAATCAGCTGATGTGCCAAGTGGTCAGCCAAGATACTACCTTTAATAGCCCTCTGAGCTCGATACTCAATATCATACTCAGATAACAACATCTTCCAACGGGCAATCCTCCCGGTTAAAACAGGCTTCTCAAAGATGTACTTGATTGGATCCATTCTGGATATCAACCAAGTTGTATGATTTATCATATACTGGCGTAAACGCTTAGCAGACCAAGCCAAAGCACAACATGTCTTCTCAAGCGTTGAGTATCGAGACTCACAATCAGTGAACTTCTTACTCAGGTAGTAAATAGCATACTCTTTCTTCCCTGATTCGTCTTGCTGACCAAGGACACAACCCATCGAGTATTCAAGAACTGTCAGATACATGATCAAAGGTCTTCCTTCTACAGGCGGAGACAGGATTGGGGGTTCAGACAGATACTCTTTGATACTGTCGAAAGCTTTCTGGCAATCCTCGGTCCAATCATGAGACTGATCTTTCTGGAGGAGCTTGAATATCGGCGCACATGTGGCAGTCATGTGGGATATGAATCTGGAAATATAATTCAAGCGGCCAAGAAAACCTCGGACTTGCTTCTCAGTTTTGGGCGCAGGCATCTCTTGTATTGCTTTGACCTTTGCAGGATCAACCTCAATACCTCTTTCGCTGACAATGAAGCCCAATAACTTGCCGGAACGGACTCCAAATGTACACTTGTTAGGATTCAGATGAAGCTTATACTTACTCAAACGCTGAAAAAGCTTCAACAAGTGCTCTACATGTTCAACTTCCGTTCTCGACTTAGCAATCATATCATTAACATATACCTCAATCTCCTTGTGCATCATATCATGGAACAAGGTAGTCATAGCTCGTTGATACGTGGCTCCGGCGTTCTTCAAACCGAAGGGCATCACTCGATAACAGAATGTTCCCCAAGGTGTGATGAATGTTGTCTTCTCCATATCCTCAGGTGCCATCTTAATCTGGTTATATCTGGAAAATCCGTCCATAAATGAGAATATATTGAATTTAGCTGTATTGTCTACCAACATATCAATGTGTGGTAGAGGGAAATCATCTTTCGGACTAGCTTTATTCAAATCTCTATAATCCACACACATCCGAACTTTTCCATCTTTCTTAGGCACGCGCACAATATTGGCCACCCATTGAGGATATGTAGAAGTCACCAGAAACCCCGCATCAATTTGCTTATGAACTTCCTCTTTGATCTTCACTGCCATATCAGGATGAGTTATTCTGAGCTTCTGCTTCACAGGCACGCACTCAGGCTTCAAGGGAAGGAAATGTTGCACAATATCTGTATCTAGACCTGGCATGTCTTCATACGACCAAGCAAAGATATCGACATATTCTAGTAGCAATTCAATCAACCCCTTCTTAACAGATTCTTCCAGGAGTGCACCAATCTTCACTTCTCGCACACAATCCTCAGACCCCAAGTTGACTGTTTTCAGATTCTTAAGATGCGGATGAATGATCTTCTTTTCATGCTCAAGTAGACGGGTAATCTCGTCAGGAATCTCTTCAACATCATCTTCCTCTGCCTCAAATACAGGGAACTCAAAATTGGGAGATGGCGTTGGATCAATATGTTCAATGGGTTTGGAAATTAACCAGCATAATGATTTTGTATATGAAAAGCTTTTAGAAATCAAACAAGGCAAATCATTATGCAGATGAAAAGATTGATTTTATTCTTTTTTAGGGTTTTATGTGATCACCAATTTCATGCAAAAACCGAAAAGGGAAAATAATTGGAAAAACAAACATTTAACATGAATTTATTGAATGAAAATATCATTGTATTTATGTTGCCAACAATGTCATCACTTATCCTTTTGGCATGGGAGAAGGGTTCTTAAATAAAGTGATCATTACATTGACTTGTGGATAACTGTAGGAATATCCACAGCGACCCAATTGTTGCAGATCTCGCTAGGGATGACAAAATTGTCAGAGTCCTCTGCATCCTCTTCCAAGACAGCAGCAGCTTCCTCATTCTGACCGGTGTGGATAAAACCTCCACTCTTGAACAACCCTTTCTCATTGAAGACCCCAGAAGAAAAGCCAATGCCAGCCCGAGACTTACTGTCTTCCAGCTCAATCATTTTTCCTAGACCAGCAACTGCACCACATTCAATGGCCAATTTCGTATCTTTATAGGAAGCAAATGAAGGAGTTCTCTTCTCAACAGGCTCAGCTATAGATAAAGCTTGGAAAGGAGTTCGAACTTCATCCTCAGCATCTATGTATGAGAAGGAAGACAAGTGGCTAACCAGGAGAGCCTTTTCTCCCCCTACCACTACCAGTTTCTTATTCTTCACAAATTTCAGCTTCTGGTGTAGGGTGGATGTCACGGCACCAGCCTCGTGAATCCATGGTCTGCCTAAGAGACAACTATATGATGGGTGGATATCCATAACCTGGAAGGTAATCTGGAAATCACTTGGTCCAATCTTGATACGGAGATCAACTTCCCCAATCATAGTCTTACGCCACCCATCGAAAGCTTTCACCACAACCCCACTCTGCCTCATGGGAGGCCCTTGATATGACAGTCTTGAAAGAGTGGACTTCGGCAATACATTCAGGGATGACCCAGTGTCCACCAGCAAATTGGACATGGCGTCGTCTTTGCAATTCATGGATATATGTAAAGCCAAGTTATGGTCTCTTCCCTCCTCAGGGAGATCAGAGACACAGAAACTCAAATTGTTACAAGCAGTAATATTTGCAACAATGCTATCGAACTGTTCTATTGTGACATCATGATCTACATATGCCACATCTAAAACTTTCTGCAAAGCCTCCCTATGCGGTTCTGAATTCAGAAGTAATGATAACACGGATATCTTGGATGGCGTTTGTAGAAGCTGGTCTACAACATTGTACTCACTCTTCTTGATGAGCTTCAGCATCTCATCACAGTCTTCTTTCACATTGCCGCTAGGGCCAACAGAAGTAGGATTTTTTTGTACAGAGGAGGTTTTAACAACAGGTGCCGGATTCGGGGTGCACACAGCATTCCCAATCGGGCGTTCAACAAAATCAGCTTTAGCTTGAGGCTTCGGTGGTGCAGAAAACACACGACCGCTGCGGGTCAAACCACTTACGTCAGCAATATTCACAACAGAGGAGGATGGCAAAGTCACCACTTTCCCATCTTCTATAGCAACAACATTGTAACGGAAGGGAATTGCCTTTTCAGAAGAAAACGGTACAGGACCGACATGCTTGATGATCAGGGAAGGAGAAACCTTCTGCTTGCTACCATCGTACTTGATGATAACATGTTCGGGTATCCGAAACACTGGGGAAATCACGTTGACCTCAGGCTCATCTTCGTCAACATTCCTATTCTGAAGGCTCTCGATAACTCCTTCGTCCAGCATTTCCTGAAGATCTTTGCGCACCTGGCGACAAACCAACCGCTTGACAGGGCATATTCGGCATTTATCATGGTCGTGCTCATAGTGACTGTACTCACACAGCAAGCGATGAAACTCGACCAACGACTGTCGAATATGACTGACATATTTGACTTTGTACTTGCCAGGGCAACCCTGGACCATGTTGACAGATTTCCCATGCTCGGGCAATGGGTTTTTCTTCACATTAGGACCTATGTCCTCAAAGCACAAAATGCCGCACCTCACAAGGTCTTGAACCTTGGTCTTCAAAGGAAAGTAATTCTCCATGTCGTGGCCGGGAGCACCACAGTGGTAGACAAAATGCAAATCAGGCTTATACCACCACTGAGGGTTAGCAGGTATAGCTGGCGGGTCTCTCGGAGTAATCAACTTCCTCTCTATCAAAGAGGGATATAGTTCTGCGTACGTCATCAGAATCAGATCAAAAGTGATCTTCTTCCTCTCATAACTCGTGCTGGTTTGATTACTGTTACGAGGCTGATAGGCCTGCTGTTGCGGACGATGCTGTTGCTGCTGATATTGCTGAGGTGATTGCTGATTGTTGATATACTGCTGATATTGTTGGTTGTCTCTGAAAACAGGTGCTATATGAGCAACCTGGTGCTGGTTACCGGCAGGACGCACGGTCTTCCTCCTCATAGAGGGTCTTCTAGGTTTCACATGGGAGGTCACAGCATGCGCCTCTCCATCTTTCTTCTTTGCAAACGCCCCATAACGTTTGGCAGAAGAGCCTTCTTCCTTGGTCAGACGCCCTTCTCTGACCCCTTCTTCTAGACGCATCCCCATATTCACCATCTCGGTGAAGTCCGAAGGAGCGCTAGCAATCATCCGCTCATAATAGAATGAACTCAAGGTCTTCAGAAAGATCTTGGTCATTTCTTTCTCTTCTAGCAGAGGCACAATCTTAGTTGCCAACTCTCGCCACCTCTGGGCGTACTCTTTGAACGTTTCTTTGTCCTTCTGGGACATGGCCCTTAGCTGATCTCTATCGGGAGCCATATCCACATTATACTTGTATTGCTTGACGAAGGCCTCGCCAAGGTCGTTAAAGGATCAGATGTTCACACTATCAAGTCCCATATACCATCTCAGGGCAGCACCAGACAAACTGTCCTGAAAGTAGTGGATGAGCAACTGGTCATTATCAGTATGAGTTGACATCTTCCTGGCATACATGACCAGGTGGCTGAGAGGACAAGTGTTCCCTTTGTATTTTTCAAAGTCAGGGACCTTGAATTTCACAATAATCTTTACATTGGGAACCAAGCATAATTCGGCAACAGACTTGCCGAAGAGATCCTTTCCTCTAAGAGTCTTCAATTCCTTGCGCAGCTCAAGAAATTGATCATTCATAGCATCCATCTTCTCATGAACATCTGGGCCCTCAGATGGCTCAGAATGATAGATGGTGTCGTCTACCCTAGGCAAGGTATGCACGATAGGAGGAGGAACAACAAGGACCGGGCTAGATGCCGGCATAGAAGCAAAAGTTGGTGCAGGGCCCTCAGGCATGAAATTGGGAGGCATCCCCCACGGAAACCCATATGGCATGGCTGTCGGCACAAAGTGTGCACTGGCTGCAGGCACAGTCGAGGAAATAATCTCAAAGATGATTGTCCTCTGGGGAGGAGTTGAAGGCGTCAGAGAAGACTGGCTCTAGGCAAGCCAGGAACGAATCCATCAAAGCACTCAGTTTGGCGACTTCTTCTTTGAGTTCACGGTTCTCTTGCTCTAGATGATCCATCAGTCTGGAAGAGTTGGCTCTGGTGTAGTACCGTTGAGTCAGCTTGTCTTCAAAATAAATGAAGAGCACAGAGTTAGACCACGGGACCAGAAGCCGGGAACAAAACCTACTTATGCATATGATGCATGCAATGCTTGTGCATATGATTTGTTTTTATTTCAAAGGAACTTTAGGGTTTTATTTGCAAATTTTGGAAATATTAAGCATTTTATCGCATATGGAAACATCTCATCATATATCATCAGGGAAAAGAAGTACAACATTGTCAATCATATACAAGAGAAAAGGAAAATAATCATCATATGGATCCCTAGAAGCTCGGGACACAGGAAGAACAGATGCACCAAGCCTCTTCACCTCCCTCTCGTAAGCTGCCTCCATATCTGCCTTTTCCTTGGCGAGTCGGTCATACCTCCTTTTCCAAAACTTGGAAGACTGAGGAAGTAGAGAAGTCCATGTATCATTAGGATCATCAATGACCTGATGCTCGAGGAACTCGATCATAGCATCTTTCTCCTTAATTTGCTGAAGCAACTCTTCCCTTTCACGGATCTAGGCACGTGAACGGTCTTCGTCTCTCAACTCCTCTACTCCTTGGTTAGGGAGGGTTGAAGGACCAGCCACAAGCAAAGGTGTAGGTCTCGGATACTCGTAAGGCATGAGATACTCAGATGCTCTCTTCCTTACCCAAGCAGTGTAAGGCTCCAAAGCAATGCAATTCTTAGGACCCAACTCCTTCCTTCCTTTCTTATGAACCTTGCGCGAAGCGCGAACCATTCTGCCCTTCAAGCCTTGGGGATCTTTACCCTCCTGAAAGAACACACCCTCTAACAGAATGTTATTAGGTTTATCCTTTAGGGGTAACCCAAGCTGACGACTTGCTAAAACGGGGTTGTAGTTAATCCCACCACATGTACCAAGAAGAGGCACATTGGAGAATTCGCCACAAGAGTCGATAATCTGCACACCATCATATACCCGGTTATACCAAGAGATATCATCATTAGTGAGAGACATAAGTCTCGTAGACCACCGTAGACATCCCTTATTCTCCTTGAAGGCGATCGTTTGAGGTAAGTGAGAAATAAACCACTTATACAACAGAGGCAAACAACACAAAATAGCACCACCACCCTTTGCATTCCTCATATGCAAAGAGAAATAGGTATCACCCAACAGAGTTGGAACGGGATTAAGAGCAGAGAAGATCCTAATAGTGTTCACATCCACAAACTTGTCGATGTTGGGGAACAATACCAACCCATAGATGAGAAGTACAAATATGGCTTCAAATGCATCCTCACTCATGGCCTTCCCATAAACAGTAGCTTGAGCAATGAGGAACTCAGAAGGGAGACCTTAAATTCCACCTTTGGTAGTCATATGAGCACCAATTAGAGATTCATCTATGTGCAACATGTCAGCTATCTCTTGAGAAGTAGGAATATTCTCCAAGCCACTGAACGGCAACTGGTCCATGATAGGTATACCCACAAGATAAGCATACTCCTCAAGGGTAGGCAAAAGCTGGAAGTCCGAAAACGTGAAGCAACGGTACAGAGGATCATAAAACTGCACCAATACGCTCATCAACCCTTCATCCACCTGAGTATCCAGAAGAGGAAGAAGCTTCCCAAAGCGAGCCTTGAAACCCAAGGGATCTAATACATAGGATGTCAGATTCCTTAACTCTTTCAAATCAGGTTGTCTGAAGCTGTACTTCTTTGTATTCCTTCTTTGTCTTTCCATGTCTGAAAATTTTGCAAATAAACCCCTTAAGTTCCTTGAAAATTTCTTTTATTATTGATGATATGGATGCGAATGAGTGCATGAATGCATGAATGCAACAATCACACTCAAGGATCAAGCAAAGGACACCAAACAAAGGTCATGGGATGGATCATATTATCCTTAATATCAATCATCCATTTTGGTGGATTATGGTTTACACCTTATCAACACCCAAGTTCCATTGATATTAAGGATATATGAACGAATCAACCATGAATCAAGTGTTTGTTGCAAGTCACGAGCATGGAGTCTTGGCTAAGAACCACCCAAAGGGAGTGTACTAGGGTTTAAACCTGCCAGACATGTTCTACCAGAGGTTCCCATAGTCATCATCCCATCTTTCGGATATTATCGGAGAAACGACTACTCGTATTCCAAAAATATCCTCAAGAGAGACTCTTATGAGTGTAGTATTGCGTAACAATCGTATCAAATCTTACATTTGAACGACTTCCGCACTACGTCCTAAAAAAATAGGCCAAGATGGGCTTGGTAAACTAAGGTCCTTGGCTTCTAAGGTCTCTATTGGAAAGAGTAATGTCTAACCACAACTTACTTGTGTGACATTATTGATCCCAACATGACCTCCACCGAGTGAATGGACTCGCAAGTCAACTTGCTAAGGAATAACTCCACACAAGTCGACAAGACTACGCCATTCTCATATCCTAAGTGCACTCGAGTTCGGGTATAGAACTCATCTCATAAAGATCACCAAGCATACAAGCTATTAATTTATCAAGCAATTCAATCATTACATATAATACAGTAATCCCAAATTGCACAAAAATATGTCACAAACAATATAGTACAACAAGGGTGAAAAGTTGGCAAAACCCACTAAAGAAGAGCTCCTATGTTCTTCCCCAGCAGAGTCGCCACTTTTCTGTAGCGGTGTATTCGTTACCAATGGAGATATTGACTAAATCCAAGGTAAATCATACAAAGTCAAGTCGCCACCGCACTTCTATTTATCCAAAGGAATGGTTAGAAAGCGAACAAAAACCTAAAAGTTTTACAAACAAAACTAGTAAAAGAAACAAAGATCTGGGTAAGGGGGTTGGTTATGTAATGGGAAGGTGTTAAGCACCCAAAACATCCTAGGTACTCCTAGGGAGCCCTTTTCACACTTGTTGCAAAGGTTATTATTTTTGTGAAATTTTATTTGTGCAAACATGATTGAAGAGATGAGAAAAGAATATACAAGTTTATTTACATTTTGTGTTTGGATGGATAAACCCATTGCCTACGTACCCTCTTATAAAAAGATTAGGATCAAAACCCCGTAGTTCGGGTAAAAAATCTTAAAACAAATGAGTGGATTGATTGGTCCAAAAGCCTTAAGGTCTTTTGTTATCAAAGGGAGAAAACTCAACCGGAAAAAACCACAAGTCCACCATGTGAGGATAGCTTTAACATGCTAGTGAGGGGTTAACCCTATAATAAGCATGGAAGACTCATTGTCCATAACTAAGGACAAAGGTGATTATTACATCTACCACAAAGATAACTCAAACCTAATAGCTAAAGGTTATGGAAAATTTGATTAAGAAGTGGACATTGGGACCACAAAAGAAACATTTGATTGGGTTATATTTACCTATTAGAAGTATATACAAAAATGGTCAAAATTGACTTAAAGATTCAATTCAAAAAGAGTCAAATGTTAGAGATGAAGAAATGAATGAAATGGGTTAAGTTCTAAAGAACCAAAAGGTTAGGGATATGGAATGAAACCACACTAGGAGTTCCTTTCTTGAGATCATATAGATGATCCAAGTAAGTTCCCATTCTTTGGAATAAGCAAGCACAAGGCATAAGAAATCACTCAAATCTCATAAGAGATCCTCAATAAAAGGAAACAGAATGCCAATACATGGACTTACACCCGATTCCTAACAACAAAAAGGAAACAGAATGCCAATACATGGACTTATATCCGACTCCTAACCACGGAAAGGAAACAGAATGCCAATACATGGACTTACACCTGACTCCTAACCATAACAAACAAACATCAAAAGCAAACACATCAAAAGAAAACATCACAATCTATATACATACAAGAGGCTCAAACAAAGGGTGGGCTTTATTCAAGAGGGGGCATGTCAACCTCGACAAACAAGCCAAACTGTACAAGGGTAATTTGTACCTCTTAACCACTAACATTGAGAGTTAGGGTGAAGCTGATCAAAATGGAAATGAGGATGAGACCTCATGCTCTTAACCCTGGCCTGGGTGAGCTCATGACAAAGAAAGCGTGGGGATCCAGAAAGTGGGATCCTATTCCACTTGACAGACACTGGACAAAGATCTTGGGTACATGTTCAGAAGCATCAACACGTAGTGCGAGCATAAAGAACGACTCACTGAATAACGGGGGATTGGCTACTAATCCCTTTTATCCGTCAATTACCTCGACTCTTGGAGGGCTTATCAAGTAACACCTACCTCATCTTGGAGGTCTTGGGCACAATTGTAAACAAACACAAACAGAGCCTTTGAAGGAGGACTTGCCAGCAAAATGCCTGCCAAAAAGGTAACAGGACTTCCAGACTACATGAAGTAAGAAGATAACTACCTAAGTGGTGTATCAACCACAATCCAAAGCTCAAGCAAGAGCTAAAGTACGCAAGCAACTAATGTACCTGTACAAAAACTAAACAGTTAATATTTCAGTCAGAAAACCAACAGACAAACAGTGGCACCGTTCACAGTTACACAATCCAATGAACAATGCTCAAGCACTCAAATGAACTCATGAGATCAAGCACATCACTTAAAATCCTACGAAACAAACACAAGTTAGAACTCAAATCATTTGCATCTCACAAAGTGAGAACAAATCAACCATCAATGCTAAATGTCCAAACCTGAAACACAAAACAAGGTTAGTTTATGTACAAAACACTAGTACAAAGACTAAGTTCAAAACCAAACCAAATGATCAAAACAGAACCCAATCTTTTACACAATGCACATTCAAACATGTCACAAAATGTCCTCAAAAGGACCAGCATCAAATCAAAGAGCAAGTATCTCAAATGGCTCATGCTATGCAATGATCACAAAATGTGCACAAAGTGAACTTCCAATTTAGAAAATTCAAATCAAAATAGAAATGCATGCAAAGGCTTTAAAAGTTTTTATGCAAGTTCCTCATGTCATGAACAAACAATATGCAAAAAATCAAATCCAGAAAGGTTCAAATGCTATGTGATAAAAAATGCAACAAATTGAATGTCAAAAATGTGACACAAATTGTCACACTTATCTTCATGTGTCAAAAACAATGATAGCTTATGAGAAAAAATCCCAACCAGTGCTCAAAAATTCACATCATGTATGATCATTAAGCATGCAAAAAATCAAATCAATTGGCTCAAAGATAAGGATTTCAGAAAGCATTGAACACAACATATCAAATTAACATCACATGGATTCAAAAATTCACACATCACAAACCAGACATCAACAATTCACAAACTTAATACCACAAAAATCTAGACATTCATACAAAACTAGGAAAAAAATTGGAGTTCATTTGGAGCATTTTTCTATTTTTTATGATTTTTCTAAGATGAACAAAATAATTGGAAAATGCATTGAAAAGGGAGGGAAACAAATATATTTGAATAAACTCAGAATAAACATGATCCACACGATGTGGCGCGCAAGCATGATCAACGGCCCTCATTCAAATCCATGAAACGATACGTTTCATTAAACGCGTTGGCACACCACATCAGCAAGCCAACATAACGCGTGGCCAGTCAAAGCAATGGCAACCACTCAAACTCACACGCGAGAAACACATCAGCATACAGCAAGGCAAAACCCTAAAATAACCAGACACCGGAGCTACAGTCTCCGGTCGTCTTCTCCGACCACATACACAGTGGCTCTACCGTGCAAAATTCCAGAAATCAACAAACCATACATCAATCGAATCCTCTTTCCATGTACAGTCCAAATATGATCTTAGATTATCCTAATTCATCCTATAATTTCCAGATCGAACGAAAACATTTTCATGAACAAAACTTTCAGTTCATCATACAGCCTCAATACTTGATCATTTTCAATTCTAAACATATCTACATACTCCACAAAGCAAGATCTACACATCTATGACATGAAATTGGCAAAAAGAGAGATCGAATTTCAACTCACCTTGTACTTGAAGCTTCTGAATTCGTGTTCTCAAGTGCTCTACAGCTCCAGATCTCTTCCACTGAACTTGCCTTGAAGCTTTGTGCACAAAGAAACGGATGAAACCACTTAGATCTACCTCAATTTCAAACTTCCATCGCCATGAGAATGCACACGAACAACTTGAATTCTGGCTCAATTGCAACAAACAGATGGTGCATCTTACTCAATGAAGCACCAGGATCAATAATCTGCAAGAATCTTTGGTGTTTGTGTGAAGAAAATTGAAATTCGAAGTGAGAGAAAGTTGAGAGAATCTTGAATTTTTGATCTGAAATTTTCTGTTATGGTTGTTAGGATTAGGGTTTGGCTTATATACTTCATGCTAATCACAATGATAATCACATTAGCCTTTGTTTAATCATGATTAGTGAGAATTCAAGCAAAGTGCAAAAATGCAAATGAAGCTATCATGTCCAAAACACACGTGTAAAGTCCCATGTTAAGCTTCTAATCCACTCCAAATTAGTCAATGGTCATGATCGAATTGGTATTTTGCTTGTATCATAAGCCAAATTTGAATTATGGAAATTCCCTCCAAAATGATCACATGAGAAATGATGAGCATACACACTTTTCCCATGCATGACAAAGGCTATTTTGAGATGTCTTGATCAAGAGAAACATTTTGCAAAAAGAGTGGACCAAATTGGAGCTTTGTATCAAAAGTTAGGCCATTTTGAATTTCCATGCACACCTTGTGATCAAATGACCATAACTCCTCAACCATTCCTCATATGGACACGAATTAGGACGTTTTGGAAAGGGGAGACAAAGCTCTATAACTTTCATGTTCACCCAAAATCCATTTGATACTTCTTTGACATTGACAAGTCAACTTTTTCCATGACCTTTGAATCTTCAAGATGGATGATTAGAATGTTAACTAGGCCTTGTTTGAACATGATTGAGGTGTCTCAACTCATTTCCCCCACCTCATAGCCCTCAGTTGACTGCACAGTTGACTTTTTGGTCCTCAGATGACCTTGAAATGCTCTTGATGAACTTGAGCCTTTATCACTTGATGAAATTGCTCCAAAATGGAACCCTAGCTCATGTAAGCTCATTGTAATGATCATGTGGTCCTCATATCAAGAAAATACCTCATCTCCTGCACAAAGGATCTTCTTGAAGCTCTTGACCTGGTGATTGCTTGAGCTACAACAAAAAATGTTAGTGACAATTTTTTTGTGCTTTTGGTTAGTGAATAAGATGTGAAAAGCAATGATATACAATCCAAGCATGCCTGGTGATCTCAACCACTCACAAGAGATCCCTACCCAAAAGGAAACGGAGCCAAGATGCTCAAAGATCCTTGAGGTTATGCAATGCAATATTATGATGCCATGAGGGATCTTAGGGACAAAATTGTGGTCTTACACCAAGGGTTTTATCTTTTCTCTTATCTTTGCATGCTTTAGGACTAGCCCTTCTCTTCTTCTCTCCACTCTAACCCAAGCCAGACTCATTTATTTGCAAACTTTAACTTTGTTTCAAATTAGAAACCTAGGCGTTATGCCTTTGACTTTTTCAAAATCTTTTCATCAATACTCATTGTGAATAAATCTTAATCCAACCTTGACTTCACTTTGTAAATACACTTAACTTGTAAATACAACTCACTTCAAGTTGTTTTTGTGGTTCACATTGCCACCTTTACAAAAACTTTTCATAAACATTAGCCATAGGTTTGAGTTATCATAGTGGTTAATGTAATCCCCACCTTATCCTTAGTGATTGGACTGTAAGTCTTCCATGCTTATTATAAGGTTAACCCCTCACTAGTATGTTGAAGCTCTCCTCACATGGTGGATTGTTGGTTTAGGTTGATCTTTCTCCCTTTGATAACAAAAGACCTTAAGGCTTTTGATCGATCAATTCACCAATCTTTTGGGATTTTTACCCCGAACTACGAGGTTTTGATCCTACCTTTGTGATGGTATGTAGGCAATGGGTTCATCCATTCAAACAACAAAATTGTAAATATAATCTATTATTTTCTCATCTCCCCAATCCTTTGCACATATTTTCACAAATACCAACCTACAACACACATTTGCAAAGAGAGGTTCCCTTAGAGTACTAAGGATGTTTTGGATGCTTAAAACCTTCCTATTTCATAACCAATCCCCTTACCTAGATCTCTGACATTTATATTAGTTTTTGATTTGATAAAACTTCTTACTTGGTTTTTGTTCGCTTTTTAACCTTTCCTTTGGATAAATTAAAGTGCGGTGGCGACTCGAATTGTATGTTTACTTTTGGTTTAGTCAATAAACCATAAGGTAACGAATACCCCGCTACAGTACTGATAATGGATCGAACTTTAATAACAATATTGTGGAAGCTCTTTGCAAAGACTTCAAAATTGCACATCATAATTCTTTTCCCTACAGACCCAAGATGAATGGGGCTGTTGAAGCTACGAATAAGAACATCAAGAAAATTATCCAGAAGATGGTTGTCACGTACAAGGATTGGCATGAGATGCTCCCATTTGCTTTACATGGGTATCGTACAACCGTCCGCACTTCAACAGGGGCAACCCCTTTCTCTCTTGTATATGGTATGGAAGAAGTACTCCCCGTAGAGGTTGATATTCCTTCATTGCATGTGCTCATGGAAGCCAAGTTGACTGAAGTTGAATGGTGTCAGACCAGGTTTGATCAGTTGAATTTGATTGAAGAGAAGAGATTGATTGTCATGTGTCATGGTCAGCTATATCAGCAGAGGATGAAGAAAGCTTTTGATAAGAAGGTCAAACCTCGAATTTTCAGAGAAGGTGACCTTGTGCTCAAGAAGATTTTGACATTCAAGCCAGATTCCAGAGGAAAATGGACTCCCAACCCATATGTTGTCAAGAGAGCCTTTTCAAGCGGTGCATTGATTCTTACAACTATGGATGTTGAAGAGTTCACTCGTCCTATGAACGCATATGCAGTCAAGAAATACTTCGCCTAAAAAATAAAAGAATAGCTCGCTAATTTGAAAACTCGAAAGGGCGGCTTAGGCAAAAAAGAGCGTCTCGGTGGATTGAAAACCCGAAAGGGCGATCCAAGCAAAAATTAGAGACATAAAAACAAAAAGAATTTCCCGATAAGTTGAATACCCCACCTTGGGGAAACTTATGCAAAAATTAGGGATTATGGCAAGTAACTGCATTCTGCTGATATTCAGTGATTTTGAAGACTTGTTTGAGCATAATGGTTGACATCAAATTATCATCCCAGCAGCGGTCAAGAGCACAGTGGATATCAGGACTTGGTAGAGGGATTAAGGATCATTTGTATTCAATGTTACCCTTTTCCATGTAAATTACCATTTTCAACTTTGTAAAATCTATGGAGTCTTGTCATTGACAGACTACCATTCCAATAAATAAAGTTGAGCTTTTATCCAATTGTTTCTACTCTTATTTACTTCAGCCAATAATTTTAAATTTTATTATGATCATTTTGAAATTAAATTTTTAAATCAAAATCAAGTTTTCTTTAATATATAAAAGCAAGATTTTTTTCCAAAGCAAGTAAAAGGAATATCAACCGCGTTTCAGTAAAAAGCAAGTCCTTAAATGTGAAGCATTTGTGGTCCCCCAAGCAGTTAACTCTTCGGTATCCCTAGACGTTTGTGTTGATTCAGTTCCTCGGTGGAGTGTTTGGCCCCCAGTGGAGCTTCTTTCTTTATCCCCAGCTGAGTTGGTTGATTTAGATACCATGTGGCATGTCCTTGTCCCCAACAGAGTTTCGGTCGTCCCCAACGGAGTTCGTATTTCCTCAGTAGGTGGATCTTCATCAGAGTTGCTTGGTTTTCCCTAGTAGATCGCATTGGTGTCCCCACATATCGCCATGTATCTTTTCTCCCAGCCATAGTTTCCTCCTAGTTTCTGAGCATCTTTTGTTCATTTCTCTGTAGGGTTGTCTCCCATTTTATGGTGTTGACCTAAAATTCCCCATAGATCGGTTGTTCTTTCCTCAATAAATCTCCTCCATCTTCAGCTAGGGTTGAGCCTTTTGGGATGTTGACCTCTCTATTCTCCAGCAGTAGTCTCCATATTTTTTGGATTGACCGAGGATTTTATCGGTGGTTCAATTTCTTTGCGACACCTCTGTATCCTTTGTGATCGTTTTGTCAGCATAATCATCATATATACATATACATATACATTCATACAATTTCATAATTTTCATATCCTGCATCTTCATATTTGATTTGTTTGAGACTCTCATTCTCTGTTATGGCGATACTTTATCCCCATATAGAATCTTGTGTTTGTCCTCCTTCAATTGTAGAGTGTCAGCCCTTTAAGCAGAAAGACTTTAACCTTTCTTCGTTTCCCCACTGAGTTTGTTTCCTCGTGGATGGTTGTTATTTCAGTTTTCTCTCCAGCAAATTTTCTGGATATAATTACTCCCCTTGAGTTATGTCCTTAATGGGTCGAGTCTTAAGTGATTGCTTCCTTCTAGCTCTTACCTAAATGGATACTTTAGTTCCCTAAGAGTCTATTATCCAGTAACTGGTAATATTCTTCTTATTTTGAAGTTTGTTACTTCTTGCCCAATACCCGACAAAAGTACCTCTTGTTCTCCTCAGCAGAATCCCCTGGAAGTATATCCTTGATATGTTCATCTTAACCGATGACAAATATCTTTCTTTCCCCCGCAAGAGTTTATCCTTGATATGTTCATTTTAACCAGTGACGAATATTCTCACTTTAGGTATTCTACCCAGTAAAAAGGTAGTTGTAATCCCTATTCTGTTCCTCAGAGAGTTACTCCTTGATATGTCCATCTTAACCGATGACGGGTTTTCTTCTCCTTGTGGTCTTCTACCCAGTAGCCGATAATTGTAAATCCTATTTTTCCCCTAAGCAGATTCAATCCTTGATATGTTCACTTTAACCGGTGACGGATTTTCTCTTCTTTGATATTCTATCCAGTAACTAATAGATGTAATCCCTATTTTGTCCCCTTTTCAGAGTCAATCATTGATATGTTCATCCTAACCGGTGACGGATTTTCTCTATGATGGTTTTCTATCCAGTTTTTGATAGATGTAATTCCTACCCTTTTTGGTCAATTGGCATATCCTTTATATGTTCATCCTAACCGATGACGGGTATCCTCCTTGACATTTTCCAGGCAAGACTATCCTTGATATGTTCATCTTAACCAATGATAGATTCTCTTCCCTATTGAGTTTATCCTCGATATGTTCATCCTAACCGATGACGGATACTCTCACCTTTGGTCTTCTGCCCAATAACTGGTAGTTGTAAATCATATTTTCTACAATTTTCCCCAGCAAGGTTATTCTTACCCAGTAACAGGTAATGAATACTCCCTCTTGGCGGTTACCAGCGAGTCATCCTTGATATGTTCATCCTAACCGATGACGGATATTCTCTCTGTCAGATCTTTATTATCTCCTTACCCAATAACTAGTAGTAGATAATAGATTTCTGCTCCTCCTGTGTTGAAGTCCATTCTCCCCAATTGAGTTGAGTGCGCATTTCCTTAGTGAAATCATTTTTCCTGCACGAGTCGAGTACCTCAGTTTTATCCTGACGTATTCGTATCCCCTGCAGATGTTATTTCCCCGACTTAGTCTTTCCATGTTTGCATGGAATCCCTCTATTTCCCAGTAGTTTTGAGTCGTAGCCTGGCCTACGCACAACTCATTTTTCCCCTAAAGTCTTTGTCTCCCCAGTGAGTTTTCCTTACGAAATGCATTATGCTCCTGCGGATTTTCAGTCTCTCTGATTTCTTTTTCCTTTGTGGAAATATCTCCCCACTGAGCATTAACTTTCGCATTCATGTCATATGCATCATGAGGTCTCTTACGGACAAAAATTTGTTTCTATATGTTGTTATTTAAGCCCATTCTACTGAGTCGACATGAAGATTTTAACCTTCACCTCCTCAGTTAGAATGTCCTTAAATAGGGGCAGCTGTAACACCCCAATTTTGACCCTAAGATCCGTCATGCAATTTCATCATAAGCATTAGAATTGGGATCATGTCTTAGCATCCTCCTTAATCCTCCTTCATTGGGTTTGTTTTGGGAGAGATCACCAAGCACTTTGTGATTATATCATACTTGTATTTTATCATTTCACTAACCAAAATACCAAAAATATGTCTTTGTATTTGTCTAACTCTTTTGTAGGTAAGGCACGATCTCATTAATTCATCAAGTTCACATCTAGGGTTTGAGACCCTCATGAACAAAGAGACCAACCAAGAATTGATTCAAGAATGGTTATGAACATCATATATGAGTTCCATTGACTCCTATATGTTATATTGATCAAGTTTTCTTCAAGAGTTTAAGGGTGATTTGCCTTGGAAATCCTAGTTTAACTGGGTATCTTGAGTAACTTCTCCAACAAGCTATCTCACCAATTGATTAAATTTATCAAGGGAAACCTCAAAATTCATCATCATATGCATATATTATCTTCCATGAGCCAAGAAGACCATTTTGGACCATTTTGGAGTATGGAACATTGAGAATTCTGAGGTGGAAGTTCGGAAATTTCAACATGTTGAAAAAATTTCAAGTGTTAAGCCATATATCTCAATATTACACATTGGTTAACTTTTTATGTGAGCTTCAAATTAGAAAAGTGTCTTTATCAAAGTTGTATACATTTCAAATACCTTCAAAATGGTCACAAATTTCATGTCATTTGGATTTAGAATGATAGAGTTATGCATTTTTGAAATTTGGAAGAATCACTTGTTCAATGGTATAGGTCAAAAATGACCTATAATGTAACCTCATATCACATGCTCAAAAAAGTAGAATTATCTCTAACTCCAAACATAAAAGTTAAAGTAGACATCTTGAATTTGATTGTGAAACTTGGAAATCTTTCATCTCATAAAAAATGAGAAAGTTATGGCCTTGGGAAGTTGACTTTCAAATTAGGGTTTAGACAAAATGACCTATAATGTTTAAACATAGAAAATGATTTTCCAAGCAAAAGTAGCTCTAGGTCTCAACATGAAAGTTGTTTGGAATGTCATATAGAGTAACTTTTCTCTTGGAATTATTTTCATATGGTTAAAATTCTAGAAGATAGAGTAACCTTTAATTCTTTTAACTTTCTTGGCTCATGGTGGATCATATATGCATACGATGATGAATTTTGAAGTGTCTCTTGAGAAATTTGATCAATTGGGGAGATAGCTTGTTGGAGAAGTTACTCAGGATACCCAGTCTAACTAGGGTTTCCAAGGCAAATCACCTTCAAACTCTTGAAGAAAACTTGATCAATATAACATGTAAAACATGTAGGAATCAATGGAACTCATATATGATGCTCATAACCATTCTTGGATCAATTTATGGTTGTGCTCTTTGTCATGAGGGTCTCAAACCCAAGATATGAAATTGATAGATCAGTGGATATCATGCCCTACCTACAAAGGGGTTAGGAAAATATAAAGATATATTTTTGGTATTTTGGTTAGTAAAATGATAAAATACAAGTATGATACAATCACAAAGTGCTTGGTGATCTCTCCCAAAACGAACCCAATGAAAGAGGGGTAAGGAGGATGCCAAGGTATGATCCCAATGCTAATGCTTATGATGAAATTGCATGAGGGATCTTATGGTCAAAATTGGGGTCTTACAGCTGCCCCTATTTAAGGACATTCTAACTGAGGAGGCGAAGGTTAAAATCTTCATGTCGACTCAGTAGAATGGGCTTAAATAACAACATAAAGAAACAAATTTTGGTCCCTAAGAGACCTCATGATGCATATGATATGAATGTAAAAGTAAAATCTTTGTGGGGAAATATTGCCACAAAGGAAAAGAAATCAGAGACCGAAAGTCTGTGGGAGTATAATGCATTCCGTAAGGAACACTCACTTGGGAGACAAAGACTCTAGGGGATAAAGGAGTTATGTGTAGGCCAGGATACGACTTAAAACTACTGAGGGACTAGAGGGATTCCATACAAAATGGAAAGACACAACCCGGGAAACAATAACATCTACAGGGGATACAGGTAAGTCATTATAAAATTGAAATACTTGAATCATGCAGGGGAATCAATTTCACTAAGGAAACGCGCACTTAACTCAACTGGGGAAGAAATAAACCTCAATACAAGAGGAACAGAAATCTATCATCTATTATCTGTTACTGGGTGAGGAGATAATAAAGATCTGACAGAGTGGACATCCATCATTGATTATGATGAACATATCAAGGAAGACTCGCTGAGAAAAGCCAGGAGGGAGTATTCATTACCGGTTACTGGGTAAGAATAGCCTTGCTGGGGAAAATTGCAGAAAATAGGATTTACAACTACCAGTTACTGGGTAGAAGACCAAGGGTGAGAGTATCCGTCATCGGTTAGGATGAACATATCAAGGATAGACTCAACAAGGAAGAAAATTCGTCATCGGATAAGATGAACATATCAAGGATAAACTTTCCTGGGACTGTCAAGGAGTATACCCATCATCGTCTCTCATTCTCCTGTGCTTTGATTCACAACCAAAATTGAATCTCCGAAGACATCCAGATACTTGATTCTAAGATTCATGGCCTCTTCAAGCCCCATAATGCAAGCTTCATATTCTTCCATGTTGTTTATACACTTGAAAGTTAATCTAGCTTTAAATGGTAGATGCGCGCCTTCAGGAGTAATGATCACTGCCCCAATACCATTTCCATATTGATTAATAGCTCCATCAAATACCATGCCCCAACGGGAACCAGGCTCTCGCCCTTCCTCAAGCAACGGTTCATCACAATCTTTCATTTTCAGGTACAAGATATCTTCATCAGGAAAATCATACTGCACTGACTGGTAATCTTCAATTGGTTGGTGAGCTAAATGGTCAGCCAAGATACTACGTTTGATCGCTTCCTGAGATCGGTATTCGATATCATACTCTGATTAATAACATCTGCCAATGGGCAATTCTCCAAGTTAAAGTAGGCTTCTCAAATATATACTCAATTGGATCCATTTTGGATATCAACCAAGTGGCATGATTCAACATATATTGCAGGCTAAACTTCTCAAAGTATTCTTATCTTTCAAAGATGCCCAGGCGGGTAAATCTGACTTTGGAGGAAACATTTGATGTCGTAATACCACGACTTCTCATCTTTGACTTCTTCAACAGTAAAGACATGAGATGGCCTATCAAGACGCATCACAGACAAATTGGGAAATTCATTCCAATATTTCACTACAATCATTGACGCAAACATTGCAAGAGCATCTACCATCCGTTTCTCATCTCGAGGGATATGATGAAACTCAACCTTTGTAAAGAAAGTTGAAATCCTTCTCGCATAATCTCTATAGGGTATTAAACCGGGTTGATTCGTCTCTCATGCTCCTATGATTTGATTCACAACCAAAGCTGAATCTCCGAAGACATCCAGATACTTGATTCTGAGATTCATGGCCTCTTCAAGCCCCATAATGCAAGGTTCATATTCTTCCATGTTGTTTATACACTTGAAAGTTAATCTAGCTGTAAATGGTAGATGCGCGCCTTGAGGAGTAATGATCACTGCCCCAATACCATTTCCATATTGATTAATAGCTCCATCAAATACCATGCCCCAACGGGAACCAGGCTCTCGCCCTTCCTCAAGCAACGGTTCATCATAATCTTTCATTTTCAGGTACAAGATCTCTTCATCGGGAAAATCATACTGCACTAACTGGTAATCTTCAATTGGTTGGTGAGCTAAATGGTCAGCCAAGATACTACCTTTGATCACTTTCTAAGATCGGTATTCGATATCATACTCTGATTAACAACATCTTCAATGGGCAATTCTCCCAGTTAAAGTAGGCTTCTCAAATATATACTTGATTGGATCCATTTTGGATATCAACCAACTGGTATGATTCAACATATATTATCGGCTAATCTTCTCAAAGTCTTCTTATCTTTCAAAGATGCCCCAGGCGGGTAAATCTGACTTTGGAGGAAATATTTGATGTCGTAATACCACGGCTTCTCATCTTTGACTTCTTCAACAACAAAGACATGAGCTGGCCTATCAAGACGCATCACAGACAAATTGGGAAATTCATTCCAATATTTCACTACAATCATTGACGCAAACATTGCAAGAGCATCTACCATCAGATTCTCATCTCGAGGGATATGATGAAACTCAACCTTTGTAAAGAAAGTTGAAATCCTTCTCACATAATCTCTATAGGGTATTAAACCGGGTTGACTCGTCTCCCATTCTCCTTTGATTTGATTCAGAACAGAAGCGGAATCTCCGAAGACATCCAAATACTTGATTCTGAGATTCATGGCCTCTTCAAGCCCCATAATGCAAGCTTCATATTCTTCCATGTTGGTTATACACTTGAAAGTTAATCTAGCTGTAAATGAGACGCGCGCCTTGAGGAGTAATGATCACTGCCCCAATACCTTTTCCATATTGATTAATAGCTCCATCAAATACCACGCCCCTACGGGAACCAGGCTCTGGCCCTTCCTTAAGCCATGGTTCATCACAATCTTTCATTTTCAGGTACAAGATATCTTCATCAGGAAAATCATATTGCACTGACTGGTAATCTTCAATTAGTTGGTGAGCTAAATGGTCAGCCAAGATACTACCTTTGATCGCTTTCTGAGATCGGTATTCGATATCATACTCTGATTAACAACATCTGCCAATGGGCAATTCTCCCAGTTAAAGTAGGCTTCTCAAATATATACTCGATTGGATCCATTTTGGATATCAACCAACTGGTATGATTCAACATATATTATCGGCTAAAATTCTCAAAGTCTTCTTATCTTTCAAAGATGCCCCAGGCGGGTAAATCTGACTTTGGAGGAAATATTTGATGTCGTAATACCACGACTTCTCATCTTTGACTTCTTCAACAACAAAGACATGAGCTGGCCTATCAAGACGCATCACAGACAAATTGGGAAATTCATTCCAATATTTCACTACAATCATTGACACAAACATTGAAAAGAGCAACTACCATCCGATTCTCATCTCGAGGGATATGATGAAACTCAACCTTTGTAAAGAAAGTTGAAATCCTTCTCGCATAATCTCTATAGGGTATTAAACCGGGTTGATTCGTCACTCATTCTCCTTTGATTTGATTCACAACCAAAGCGGAATCTCCGAAGACATCCAGATACTTGATTCTGAGATTCATGGACTCTTCAAGCCCCATAATGCAAGCTTCATATTCTTCCATGTTGTTTATACACTTGAAAGTTAATCTAGCTGTAAATGGTAGATGCGCGCCTTGAGGAGTAATGATAACTGCCCCAATACCATTTCCATATTGATTAATAGCTCCGTCAAATACCATGCCCCAACGGGAACTAGGCTCTGGCTCTTCTTCAAGCAATGGTTCATCACAATCTTTCATTTTCAGGTACAAGATCTTTTCATCGTGAAAATCATACTGCACTGACTGGTAATCTTAAATTGGTTGCTGAGCTACATGGTCAGCCAAGATACTACCTTTTATCGCTTTCTGAGATCGGTATTCGATATCATACTCTGATAACAACATCTGCCAACGGGCAATTCTCCCAGTTAAAGTAGGCTTCTCAAATATATACTCGATTGGATCCATTTTGGATATCAACCAAGTGGTATGATTCAACATATATTGCCGGCTAATCTTCTCAAAGTATTCTTATCTTTCAAAGATGCCCCAGGCGGGTAAATCTGACTTTGGAGGAAACATTTGATGTCGTAATACCACGGCTTCTCATCTTTGACTTCTTCAACAATAAAGACATGAGTTGGCCTATCAAGACGCATCACAGACAAATTGGGAAATTCATTCCAATATTTCACTACAATCATTGACGCAAACATTGCAAGAGCATCTACCATCCGTTTCTCATCTCGAGGGATATGATGAAACTCAACCTTTGTAAAGAAATTTAAAATCCTTCTCGCATAATCTCTATAGGGTATTAAACCGGGTTGATTCGTCTCTCATTCTCCTTTGATTTGATTCACAACCAAAGCGGAATCTCCGAAGACATCCAGATACTTGATTCTGAGATTCATGGCCTCTTCAAGCCCCATAATGCAAGCTTCATATTCTTCCATGTTGTTTATACACTTGAAAGTTAATCTAGCTGGAATGGTAGATGCGCGCCTTGAGGAGTAATGATCACTGCCCCAATACCTTTTCCATATTGATTAATAGCTCCATCAAATACCATGCCCCAACGGGAACCAGGCTCTGGCCCTTCTTCAAGCAATGGTTCATCACAATCTTTCATTTTCAAGTACAAGATCTCTTCATCAGGAAAATCATACTGCACTGGCTGGTAATCTTCAATTGGTTGGTGAGCCAAATGGTCAGCCAAGATACTACCTTTGATCGCTTTCTGAGATCGGTATTCGATATCATACTCTGATAACAAAATCTGCCAACGGGCAATTCTCCCAGTTAAAGTAGGCTTCTCAAATATATACTCGATTGGATCCATTTTGGATATCAACCAAGTGGTATGATTCAACATATACTTCCGGCTAATCTTGTCAAAGTCTTCTTATCTTTCAAAGGTGCCCCAGGCGGGTAAATCTAACTTTGGAGGAAACATTTGATGTCGTAATACCACAGCTTCTCATCTTTGACTTCTTCAACAACAAAGACATGAGATGGCCTATCAAGACGCATCACGGACAAATTGGGAAATTCATTCCTATATTTCACTACAATCATTGACGCAATCATTGCAAGAGCATCTGCCATCCGATTCTCATCTCGGGGGATATGATGAAACTCAACCTTTGTTAAGAAAGTTGAAATCCTTCTCGCATAATCTCTATAGGGTATTAAACAGGGTTGATTCGTCTCTCATTCTCCTTTGATTTGATTCACAACCAAAGCGGAATCTCCGAAGACATCCAAATACTTGATTCTGAGATTCATGGCCTCTTCAAGCCCCATAATGCAAGCTTCATATTCTTCCATGTTGTTTATACACTTGAAAGTTAATCTAGCTGTAAATAGTAGATGCGCTCCTTGAGGAGTAATGATCACTACCCCAATACCTTTTCCATATTGATTAATAGCTCCATCAAATACCATGCCCCAACGGGAACCAGGCTCTGGCCCTTCTTCAAGCAATGGTTCATCACAATCTTTCATTTTCAGGTACAAGATCTCTTCATCAGGAAAATCATACTGCACTGACTGGTAATCTTCAATTGGTTGGTGAGCCAAATGGTCAGCCAAGATACTACCTTTGATCGCTTTCTGAGATCGGTATTCGATATCATACTCTGATAACAAAATCTGCCAACGGGCAATTCTCCCAGTTAAAGTAGGCTTCTCAAATATATACTCGATTGGATCCATTTTGGATATCAACCAAGTGGTATGATTCAACATATACTTCCGGCTAATCTTGTCAAAGTCTTCTTATCTTTCAAAGGTGCCCCAGGCGGGTAAATCTAACTTTGGAGGAAACATTTGATGTCGTAATACCACAGCTTCTCATCTTTGACTTCTTCAACAACAAAGACATGAGATGGCCTATCAAGACGCATCACGGACAAATTGGGAAATTCATTCCTATATTTCACTACAATCATTGACGCAATCATTGCAAGAGCATCTGCCATCCGATTCTCATCTCGGGGGATATGATGAAACTCAACCTTTGTTAAGAAAGTTGAAATCCTTCTCGCATAATCTCTATAGGGTATTAAACAGGGTTGATTCGTCTCTCATTCTCCTTTGATTTGATTCACAACCAAAGCGGAATCTCCGAAGACATCCAAATACTTGATTCTGAGATTCATGGCCTCTTCAAGCCCCATAATGCAAGCTTCATATTCTTCCATGTTGTTTATACACTTGAAAGTTAATCTAGCTGTAAATAGTAGATGCGCTCCTTGAGGAGTAATGATCACTACCCCAATACCTTTTCCATATTGATTAATAGCTCCATCAAATACCATGCCCCAACGGGAACCAGGCTCTGGCCCTTCTTCAAGCAATGGTTCATCACAATCTTTCATTTTCAGGTACAAGATCTCTTCATCAGGAAAATCATACTGCACTGACTGGTAATCTTCAATTGGTTGGTGAGCCAAATGGTCAGCCAAGATACTACCTTTGATCGCTTTCTGAGATCGGTATTCGATATCATACTCTGATAACAACATCTGCCAACGGGCAATTCTCCCAGTAAAAGTAGGCTTCTCAAATATATACTCGATTGGATCCATTTTGGATATCAACCAAGTGGTATGATTCAACATATACTTCCGGCTAATCTTTTCAAAGTCTTCTTATCTATCAAAGGTGCCCCAGGCGGGTAAATCTAACTTTGGAGGAAACATTTCATGTCGTAATACCACGGCTTCTCATCTTTGACTTCTTCAACAACAAAGACATGAGATGGCCTATCAAGACGCATCACGGACAATTTGGGAACTTCATTCCTATATTTCACTACAATCATTGACGCAAGCATTGCAAGAGCATCTGCCATCCGGTTCTCATCTCGAGGGCTATGATGAAACACAACCTTTGTAAAGAAAGTTGAAATCCTTCTCGCATAATCTCTATAGGGTATTAAACAGGGTTGATTCGTCTCTCATTCTACTTTGATTTGATTTACAACCAAAGCGGAATCTCCGATGACATCCAAATACTTGATTCTGAGATTCATGGCCTCTTCAAGCCCCATAATGCAAGCTTCATATTCTTCCATGTTATTTATACACTTGAAAGTTAATCTAGCTCTAAATGGTAGATGCGCGCCTTGAGGAGTAATGATCACTGCCCCAATACCTTTTCCATATTGATTAATAGCTGCATCAAATACCATGCCCCAAAGGGAACCAGGCTCTGGCCCTTCTTCAAGCAATGGTTCATCACAATCTTTCATTTTCAGGTACAAGATCTCTTCATCAGGAAAATCATACTGCACTGACTGGTAATCTTCAATTGGTTGGTGAGCCAAGATACTACCTTTGATCGCTTTCTGAGATCGGTATTCGATATCATACTCTGATAACAACATCTGCCAACGGGCAATTCTCCCGGTTAAAGTAGGCTTCTCAAATATATACTCGATTGGATCCATTTTGGATATCAACCAAGTGGTATGATTCAACATATACTTCCGGCTAATCTTCTCAAAGTCTTCTTATCTTTCAAAGGTGCCCCAGGCGGGTAAATCTATCTTTGGAGGAAACATTTGATGTCGTAATACCACGGCTTCTCATCTTTGACTTCTTCAACAACAAAGACATGAGATGGCCTATCAAGACGCATCACGGACAAATTGGGAACTTCATTCCTATATTTCACTACAATCATTGACGCAAGCATTGCAAGAGCATCTGCCATCCGGTTCTCATCTCGAGGGATATGATGAAACTCAACCTTTGAAAAGAATGTTGAAATCCTCCTTGCATAATATCTATAGGGTATTAAACCGGGTTGATTCGTCTCTCATTCTACTTTGATTTGATTCACAACCAAAGCGAAATCTCCGAAGACATCCAAATACTTGATTCTGAGATTCATGGCCTCTTCAAGCCCCATAATGCAAGCTTCATATTCTTCCATGTTATTTATACACTTGAAAGTTAATCTAGCTCTAAATGGTAGATGCGCGCCTTGAGGAGTAATGATCACTGCCCCAATACCTTTTCAATATTGATTAATAGCTCCATCAAATACCATGCCCCAACGGGAACCAGGCTCTGGCCCTTCTTCAAGCAATGGTTCATCACAATCTTTCATTTTCAGGTACAAGATCTCTTCATCAGGAAAATCATACTGCACTGACTGGTAATCTTCAATTAGTTGGTGAGCCAAATGGGCAGCCAAGATACTACCTTTGATCGCTTTCTGAGATCGGTATTCGATATCATACTCTGATAACAACATCTGCCAACGGGCAATTCTCCCGGTTAAAGTAGGCTTCTCAAATATATACTCGATTTGATCCATTTTAGATATCAACCAAGTGGTACGATTCAACATATACTTCCGGCTAATCTTCTCAAAGTCTTCTTATCTTTCAAAGGTGCAGCAGGCGGGTAAATCTAACTTTGGAGGAAACATTTGATGTCGTAATACCACGGCTTCTCATCTTTGACTTCTTCAACAACAAAGACATGAGATGGCATATCAAGACGCATCACGGACAAATTGGGAACTTCATTCCTATATTTCACTACAATCATTGACGCAAGCATTGCAAGAGCATCTGCCATCCGGTTCTCATCTCGAGGGATATGATGAAACTCAACCTTTGAAAAGAATGTTGAAATCCTACTCGCATAATATCTATAGGGTATTAAACCGGGCTGATTCGTCTCTCATTCTGCTTTGATTTGATTCACAACCAAAGTGGAATCTCCGAAAACATCCAAATAGTTGATTCTGAGATTCATGGCCTCTTCAAGCCCCATAATGCAAGCTTCATATTCTTCCATGTTGTTTATACACTTGAAAGTTAATCTAGCTGTAAATGCTAGATGCGCTCCTTGAGGAGTAATGATCACTGCCCCAATACTATTTCCATATTGATTAATAGCTCCATCAAATACCATGCCCCAACGGGAACCAGGCTCTGGCCCTTCTTCAAGCAATGGTTCATCACAATCTTTCATTTTCAAGTACAAGATCTCTTCATCAGGAAAATCATACTGCACTGACTGGTAATCTTCAATTGGTTGGTGAGCCAAATGGTCAGCCAAGTTACTACCTTTGATCGCTTTCTGAGATCGGTATTCGATACCATACTCTGATAACAACATCTGCCAACGGGCAATTCTCCTAGTTAAAGTAGGCTTCTCAAATATATACTCGATTGGATCCATTTTGGATATCAACCAAGTGGTATGATTCAACATATACTTTCGGCTGATCTTCCCAAAGTCTTCTTATCTTTCAAAGGTGCCCCAGGCGGGTAAATCTAATTTTGGAGGAAACATTTGATGTCGTAATACCACGGCTTCTCATCTTTGTCTTCTTCAACAACAAAGACATGAGATGGCCTATCAAGACGCATCAAGGATAAATTGGGAACTTCAATCCTATATTTCACTACAATCATTGACGCAAGCATTGCAAGAGCATCTGCCATCCGGTTCTCATCTCGAGGGCTATGATGAAACTCAACCTTTGTAAAGAGAAATGAAATCCTTCTCGCATAATCTCTATAGGGTATTAAACAGGGTTGATTCGTCTCTCATTCTCCTTTGATTTGATTCACAACCAAAGCGGAATCTTCGAAGACATCCAAATACATGATTCTGAGATTCATGGCCTCTTAAAGCCCCATAATGCAAGCTTCATATTCTTCCATGTTATTTATACACTTGAAAGTTAATCTAGCTCTAAATGGTAGATGCACGCCTTGAGGAGTAATGATCATTGCCCCAATACCTTTTCCATATTGATTAATAGCTCCATCAAATACCATGCCCCAACGAGAACCAGGCTATGGCCCTTCTTCAAGCAATGGTTCATCACAATCTTTCATTTTCAAGTACAAGATCTCTTCATCAGGAAAATCATACTGCACTGACTGGTAATCTTCAATTGGTTGGTGAGCCAAATGGTCAGCCAAGATACTATCTTTGATCGCTTTCTGAGATCGGTATTCGATATCATACTCTGATAACAACATCTGCCAACGGGCAATTCTCCCAGTTAAAGTAGGCTTCTCAAATATATACTCGATTGGATCCATTTTGGATATCAACCAAGTGGTATGATTCAACATATACTTTCGGCTGATCTTCCCAAAGTCTTCTTATCTTTCAAAGGTGCCCCAGGCGGGTAAATCTAATTTTGGAGGAAACATTTGATGTCGTAATACCACGGCTTCTCATCTTTGTCTTCTTCAACAACAAAGACATGAGATGGCCTATCAAGACGCATCACGGACAAATTGGGAACTTCAATCCTATATTTCACTACAATCATTGACGCAAGCATTGCAAGAGCATCTGCCATCCGGTTCTCATCTCGAGGGCTATGATGAAACTCAACCTTTGTAAAGAAAAATGAAATCCTTCTCGCATAATCTCTATAGGGTATTAAACAGGGTTGATTCGTCTCTCATTCTCCTTTGATTTGATTCACAACCAAAGCGGAATCTTCGAAGACATCCAAATACATGATTCTGAGATTCATGGCCTCTTAAAGCCCCATAATGCAAGCTTCATATTCTTCCATGTTATTTATACACTTGAAAGTTAATCTAGCTCTAAATGGTAGATGCACGCCTTGAGGAGTAATGATCATTGCCCCAATACCTTTTCCATATTGATTAATAGCTTCATCAAATACCATGCCCCAACGAGAACCAGGCTATGGCCCTTCTTCAAGCAATGGTTCATCACAATCTTTCATTTTCAAGTACAAGATCTCTTCATCAGGAAAATCATACTGCACTGACTGGTAATCTTCAATTGGTTGGTGAGCCAAATGGTCAGCCAAGATACTATCTTTGATCGCTTTCTGAGATCGGTATTCGATATCATACTCTGATAACAACATCTGCCAACGGGCAATTCTCCCAGTTAAAGTAGGCTTCTCAAATATATACTCGATTGGATCCATTTTGGATATCAACCAAGTGATATGATTCAACATATACTTTCGGCTATTCTTCCCAAAGTCTTCTTATCTTTCAAAGGTGCCCCAGGCGGGTAAATCTAATTTTGGAGGAAACATTTGATGTCGTAATACCACGGCTTCTCATCTTTGTCTTCTTCAACAACAAAGACATGAGATGGCATATCAAGACGCATCACGGACAAATTGGGAACTTCAATCCTATATTTCACTACAATCATTGACGCAAGCATTGCAAGAGCATCTGCCATCCGGTTCTCATCTCGAGGGCTATGATGAAACTCAACCTTTGTAAAGAAAAATGAAATCCTTCTCGCATAATCTCTATAGGGTATTAAACAGGGTTGATTCGTCTCTCATTCTCCTTTGATTTGATTCACAACCAAAGCGGAATCTTCGAAGACATCCAAATACATGATTCTGAGATTCATGGCCTCTTAAAGCCCCATAATGCAAGCTTCATATTCTTCCATGTTATTTATACACTTGAAAGTTAATCTAGCTCTAAATGGTAGATGCACGCCTTGAGGAGTAATGATCATTGCCCCAATACCTTTTCCATATTGATTAATAGCTCCATCAAATACCATGCCCCAACGAGAACCAGGCTATGGCCCTTCTTCAAGCAATGGTTCATCACAATCTTTCATTTTCAAGTACAAGATCTCTTCATCAGGAAAATCATATTGCACTGACTGGTAATCTTCAATTGGTTGGTGAGCCAAATGGTCAGCCAAGATACTATCTTTGATCGCTTTCTGAGATCGGTATTCGATATCATACTCTGATAACAACATCTGCCAACGGGCAATTCTCCCAATTAAAGTAGGCTTCTCAAATATATACTCGATTGGATCCATTTTGGATATCAACCAAGTGGTATGATTCAACATATACTTCCGGCTAATCTTCTCAAAGTCTTCTTATCTTTCAAAGGTGCCCGAGGCGGGTAAATCTCACTTTGGAGGAAACATTTGATGTCGTAATACCACGGCTTCTCATCTTTGACTTCTTCAACAACAAAGACATGAGATGTCATATCAAGACGCATCACGGACAAATTGGGAACTTCATTCCTATATTTCACTACAATCATTGACGCAAGCATTGCAAGAGCATCTGCCATCCGGTTCTCATCTCGAGGGCTATGATGAAACTCAACCTTTGTAAAGAAAGTTGAAACCCTTCTCGCATAATCTCTATAGGGTATTAAACAGGGTTGATTCGTCTCTCATTCTCCTTTTATTTGATTCACAACCAAACCGGAATCTCCGAAGACATCCAAATACTTCATTCTGAGATTCATGGCCTCTTCAAGCCCCATAATGCAAGCTTGATATTCTTCCATGTTATTTATACACTTGAAAGTTAATCTAGCTCTAAATGGTCGATGCGCCCCTTTAGGAGTAATGATCACTGCCCCAATACGTTTTCCATATTGATTAATAGCTCCATCTAATACCATGCCCCAACGGGAACCAGGCTCTGGCCCTTCTTCAAGCAATGGTTCATCACAATCTTTCATTTTCAGGTACAAGATCTCTTCATCAGGAAAATCCTACTGCACTGACTGGTAATCTTAATTTGGTTGGTGAGCCAAATGGTCAGCCAAGATACTACCTTTGATCGCTTTCTGAGATCGGTATTCGATATCATACTCTGATAACAACATCTGTCAACGGGCAATTCTCCCAGTTAAAGTAGGCTTCTCGAATATATACTCGATTGGATCCATTTTGGATATCAACCAAGTGGTATGATTCAACATATACTTCCGGCTAATCTTCTCAAAGTCTTCTTATCTTTCAAAGGTGCCCCAGGCGGGTAAATCTAACTTTGGAGGAAACATTTGATGTCGTAATACCACGGCTTCTCATCTTTGACTTCATCAACAACAAAGACATGAGATGGCATATCAAGACGCATCACGGACAAATTGGGAACTTCATTCCTATATTTCACTACAATCATTGACGCAAGCATTGCAAGAGCATCTGCCATCCGGTTCTCATCTCGAGGGATATGATGAAACTCAACCTTTGAAAAGAATGTTGAAATCCTACTTGCATAATATCTATAGGGTATTAAACCGGGTTGATTCGTCTCTCATTCTCCTTTGATTTGATTCACAACCAAAGTGGTATCTCCGAAAACATCCAAATAGTTGATTCTGAGATTCATGGCCTCTTCAAGCCCCATAATGCAAGTTTCATATTCTTCCATGTTGTTTATACACTTGAAAGTTAATCTAGCTGTAAATGCTAGATGCGCTCCTTGAGGAGTAATGATCACTGCCCCAATACTATTTCCATATTGATTAATAGCTCCATCAAATACCATGCCCCAACGGGAACCAGGCTCTGACCCTTCTTCAAGCAATGGTTCATCATAATCTTTCATTTTCAAGTACAAGATCTCTTCATCAGGAAAATCATACTGCACTGACTGGTAATCTTCAATTGGTTGGTGAGCCAAATGGTCAGCCAAGATACTACCTGTGATCGCTTTCTGAGATCAGTATTCGATATCATACTCTGATAACAACATCTGCCAACGGGAAATTCTCCCAGTTAAAGTAGGCTTCTCAAATATATACTCGATTGGATCCATTTTGGATATCAACCAAGTGGTATGATTCAACATATACTGCCGGCTAATCTTCTCAAAGTCTTCTTATCTTTCAAAGATGCCCCAGGAGGGTAAATCTGACTCTGGAGGAAACATTTGATGTCGTAATACCGCGACTTCTCATCTTTGACTTCTTCAACAACAAAGACATGAGCTGGCATATCAAGAAGCGTCACAAACAAATTGGGAACTTCATTCTAATATTTCACTACAATCATTGACGCAAACATTGCAAGAGTATCTACCATCCGTTTCTCATCTCGAGGGATATGATGAAACTCAACCTTTTTAAAGAAAGTCGAAATCCTTCTCGCATAATCACTATAAGGTATTAAACCGGGTTGATTCGTCTCTCATTCTCCTTTGATTTCATTCACACCAAAGCGAAATCTCCGAAGACATCCAAATACTTGATTCTGAGATTCATGGCCTATTCAAGCCCCATAATGCAAGCTTCATATTCTTCCATGTTGTTTATACACTTGAAAGTTAATCTAGCTAAAAATGGTAGATTCGCCCCTTTAGGAGTAATGATCACTGCCCCAATACGTTTTCCATATTGATTAATAGCTCCATCAAATACCATGCCCCAACGGGAACCAGGCTCTGGCCCTTCTTCAAGCAATGGTTCATCACAATCTTTCATTTTCAGGTACAAGATCTCTTCATCAGGAAAATCATATTGCACTGACTGGTAATCTTCAATTGGTTGGTGAGCCAAATGGTCAGCCAAGATACTACCTTTGATCGCTTTCTGAGATCGGTATTCGATATCATACTTTGATAACAACATCTGCCAACGGGCAATTCTCCCAGTTAAAGTAGGCTTCTCAAATATATACTCGATTGGATCCATTTTGGATATCAACCAAGTGGTATGATTCAACATATACTTCCGGCTAATCTTCTCAAAGTCGTCTTATCTTTCAAAGGTGCCCCAGGCGGGTAAATCTAACTTTGGAGGAAACATTTGATGTCGTAATACCACGGCTTCTCATCTTTGACTTCTTCAACAACAAAGACATGAGATGGCCTATCAAGACGCATCACAGACAAATTGGGAACTTCATTCCAATATTTCACTACAATCATTGACGCAAGCATTGCAACAGCATCTGTCATCCGGTTCTCATCTCGAGGGCTATGATGAAACACAACCCTTGTAAAGAAAGTTGAAATCCTTCTCGCATAATCTCTATAGGGTATTAAACAGGGTTGATTCGTCTCTCATTCTCCTTGGATTTGATTCACAACCAAAGCGGAATCTCCGAAGACATCCAAATACTTGATTCTAAGATTCATGGCCTCTTCAAGTCCCATAATGCAAGCTTCATATTCTTCCATGTTATTTATACACTTGAAAGTTAATCTAGCTCTAAATGGTAGATGCGCGCCTTGAGGAGTAATGATCACTGCCCCAATACCTTTTCCATATTGATGAATAGCTCCATCTAATACCATGCCCCAACGGGAACCAGGCTCTGGCCCTTCTTCAAGCAATGGTTCATCAGAATCTTTCATTTTCAGGTACAAGATCTCTTCATCAGGAAAATCATACTGCACTGACTGGTAATCTTCAATTGGTTGGTGAGCCAAATGGTCAGCCAAGATACTACCTTTGATCGCATTCTGAGATCAGTATTCGATATCATACTCTGATAACAACATCTGCCAACGGGAAATTCTCCCAGTTAAAATAGGCTTCTCAAATATATACTCGATTGGATCCGTTTTGGATATCAACCAAGTGGTATGATTCAACATATACTGCCGGCTAATCTTCTCAAAGTCTTCTTATCTTTCAAAGATGCCCCAGGAGGGTAAATCTGACACTGGAGGAAACATTTGATGTCGTAATACCACGGCTTCTTATCTTTGACTTCTTCAACAACAAAGACATGAGCTGGCATATCAAGACGCGTCACAAACAAATTGGGAACTTCATTCTAATATTTCACTACAATCATTGACGTAAACATTGCAAGAGCATCTACCATCCGTTTCTCATCTCGAGGGATATGATGAAACTCAACCTTTTAAAGAAAGTCGAAATCCTTCTCGCATAATCACTATAAGGTATTAAACCGGGTTGATTCGTCTCTCATTCTCCTTTGATTTCATTCACACCAAAGCGAAATCTCCGAAGACATCCAAATACTTGATTCTGAGATTCATGGCCTATTCAAGCCCCATAATGCAAGCTTCATATTCTTCCATGTTGTTTATACACTTGAAAGTTAATCTAGCTAAAAATGGTAGATTCGCCCCTTTAGGAGTAATGATCACTGCCCCAATACGTTTTCCATATTGATTAATAGCTCCATCAAATACCATGCCCCAACGGGAACCAGGCTCTGGCCCTTCTTCAAGCAATGGTTCATCACAATCTTTCATTTTCAGGTACAAGATCTCTTCATCAGGAAAATCATATTGCACTGACTGGTAATCTTCAATTGGTTGGTGAGCCAAATGGTCAGCCAAGATACTACCTTTGATCGCTTTCTGAGATCGGTATTCGATATCATACTTTGATAACAACATCTGCCAACGGGCAATTCTCCCAGTTAAAGTAGGCTTCTCAAATATATACTCGATTGGATCCATTTTGGATATCAACCAAGTGGTATGATTCAACATATACTTCCGGCTAATCTTCTCAAAGTCGTCTTATCTTTCAAAGGTGCCTCAGGCGGGTAAATCTAACTTTGGAGGAAACATTTGATGTCGTAATACCACGGCTTCTCATCTTTGACTTCTTCAACAACAAAGACATGAGATGGCCTATCAAGACGCATCACAGACAAATTGGGAACTTCATTCCAATATTTCACTACAATCATTGACGCAAGCATTGCAACAGCATCTGTCATCCGGTTCTCATCTCGAGGGCTATGATGAAACGCAACCCTTGTAAAGAAAGTTGAAATCCTTCTCGCATAATCTCTATAGGGTATTAAACAGGGTTGATTCGTCTCTCATTCTCCTTTGATTTGATTCACAACCAAAGCGGAATCTCCGAAGACATCCAAATACTTGATTCTAAGATTCATGGCCTCTTCAAGTCCCATAATGCAAGCTTCATATTCTTCCATGTTATTTATACACTTGAAAGTTAATCTAGCTCTAAATGGTAGATGCGCGCCTTGAGGAGTAATGATCACTGCCCCAATACCTTTTCCATATTGATGAATAGCTCCATCTAATACCATGCCCCAACGGGAACCAGGCTCTGGCCCTTCTTCAAGCAATGGTTCATCACAATCTTTCATTTTCAGGTACAAGATCTCTTCATCAGGAAAATCATACTGCACTGACTGGTAATCTTCAATTGGTTGGTGAGCCAAATGGTCAGCCAAGATACTACCTTTGATCGCATTCTGAGATCAGTATTCCATATCATACTCTGATAACAACATCTGCCAACGGGAAATTCTCCCAGTTAAAGTAGGCTTCTCAAATATATACTCGATTGGATCCATTTTGGATATCAACCAAGTGGTATGATTCAACATATACTGCCGGCTAATCTTCTCAAAGTCTTCTTATCTTTCAAAGATGCCCCAGGAGGGTAAATCTGACTCTGGAGGAAACATTTGATGTCGTAATACCACGGCTTCTTATCTTTGACTTCTTCAACAACAAAGACATGAGCTGGCATATCAAGACGCGTCACAAACAAATTGGGAACTTCATTCTAATATTTCACTACAATCATTGACGTAAACATTGCAAGAGCATCTACCATCCGTTTCTCATCTCGAGGGATATGATGAAACTCAACCTTTGTAAAGAAAGTTCAAAATCCTTCCCACATAATCTCTATAGGGTATTAAACCGGGTTGATTCGTCTCTCATTCTCCTTTGATTTCATTCACACCAAAGCGAAATCTCCGAAGACATCCAAATACTTGATTCTGAGATTCATGGCCTATTCAAGCCCCATAATGCAAGCTTCATATTCTTCCATGTTGTTTATACACTTGAAAGTTAATCTAGCTAAAAATGGTAGATTCGCCCCTTTAGGAGTAATGATCACTGCCCCAATACGTTTTCCATATTGATTAATAGCTCCATCAAATACCATGCCCCAACGGGAACCAGGCTCTGGCCCTTCTTCAAGCAATGGTTCATCACAATCTTTCATTTTCAGGTACAAGATCTCTTCATCAGGAAAATCATATTGCACTGACTGGTAATCTTCAATTGGTTGGTGAGCCAAATGGTCAGCCAAGATACTACCTTTGATCGCTTTCTGAGATCGGTATTCGATATCATACTTTGATAACAACATCTGCCAACGGGCAATTCTCCCAGTTAAAGTAGGCTTCTCAAATATATACTCGATTGGATCCATTTTGGATATCAACCAAGTGGTATGATTCAACATATACTTCCGGCTAATCTTCTCAAAGTCGTCTTATCTTTCAAAGGTGCCTCAGGCGGGTAAATCTAACTTTGGAGGAAACATTTGATGTCGTAATACCACGGCTTCTCATCTTTGACTTCTTCAACAACAAAGACATGAGATGGCCTATCAAGACGCATCACAGACAAATTGGGAACTTCATTCCAATATTTCACTACAATCATTGACGCAAGCATTGCAACAGCATCTGTCATCCGGTTCTCATCTCGAGGGCTATGATGAAACGCAACCCTTGTAAAGAAAGTTGAAATCCTTCTCGCATAATCTCTATAGGGTATTAAACAGGGTTGATTCGTCTCTCATTCTCCTTTGATTTGATTCACAACCAAAGCGGAATCTCCGAAGACATCCAAATACTTGATTCTAAGATTCATGGCCTCTTCAAGTCCCATAATGCAAGCTTCATATTCTTCCATGTTATTTATACACTTGAAAGTTAATCTAGCTCTAAATGGTAGATGCGCGCCTTGAGGAGTAATGATCACTGCCCCAATACCTTTTCCATATTGATGAATAGCTCCATCTAATACCATGCCCCAACGGGAACCAGGCTCTGGCCCTTCTTCAAGCAATGGTTCATCACAATCTTTCATTTTCAGGTACAAGATCTCTTCATCAGGAAAATCATACTGCACTGACTGGTAATCTTCAATTGGTTGGTGAGCCAAATGGTCAGCCAAGATACTACCTTTGATCGCATTCTGAGATCAGTATTCCATATCATACTCTGATAACAACATCTGCCAACGGGAAATTCTCCCAGTTAAAGTAGGCTTCTCAAATATATACTCGATTGGATCCATTTTGGATATCAACCAAGTGGTATGATTCAACATATACTGCCGGCTAATCTTCTCAAAGTCTTCTTATCTTTCAAAGATGCCCCAGGAGGGTAAATCTGACTCTGGAGGAAACATTTGATGTCGTAATACCACGGCTTCTTATCTTTGACTTCTTCAACAACAAAGACATGAGCTGGCATATCAAGACGCGTCACAAACAAATTGGGAACTTCATTCTAATATTTCACTACAATCATTGACGTAAACATTGCAAGAGCATCTACCATCCGTTTCTCATCTCGAGGGATATGATGAAACTCAACCTTTGTAAAGAAAGTTCAAAATCCTTCCCACATAATCTCTATAGGGTATTAAACCGGGTTGATTCGTCTCTCATTCTTCTTTGATTTGATTCAAAACCAAAGCGGAATTCCGAAGACATTCAAATACTTGATTCTGAGATTCATGGCCTCTTCAAGCCCCATAATGCAAGCTTCATATTCTTCCATGTTGTTTATACACTTGAAAGTTAATCTTGCTGTAAATGGTAGATGCGCGCCTTGAGGAGTAATGATCACTGCCTCAATACCATTTCCATATTGATTAATAGCTCCATCAAATACCATGCCCCAACGGGAACCAGACTCTGGCCCTTCTTCAAGCAATGGTTCATCACAATCTTTCATTTTCGGGTACAATATCTCTTCATTAGGGAAATCATACTGCACTGACTAGTAATCTTCCATTGGTTGGTGAGCCAAATGGTCAGCCAAGATACTACCTGTAATCGCTTTCTGAGATCAGTATTCGATATCATACTCTGATAACAACATCTGCCAACGGGAAATTCTCCCAGTTAAAGTAGGCTTCTCAAATATATACTCGATTGGTTCCATTTTGGATATCAACCAAATGGTATGATTCAACATATATTGCCGGCTAATCTTCTCAAAGTCTTCTTATCTTTCAAAGATGCGCCAGGAGGGTAAATCTGACTCTGGAGGAAACATTTGATGTCGTAATACTACGGCTTCTCATCTTTGACTTCTTCAAAAACAAAGACATGAGCTGGCATATCAAGACGCGTCACAAACAAATTGGGAACTTCATTCTAATATTTCACTACAATCATTGACGCAAACATTGCAAGAGGATCTACCATCCGTTTCTCATCTCGAGGGATATGATGAAACTCAACCTTTTTAAAGAAAGTCGAAATCCTTCTCGCATAATCACTATAAGTTATTAAACCGGGTTGATTCGTCTCTCATTCTCCTTTGATTTCATTCACACCAAAGCGAAATCTCCGAAGACATCCAAATACTTGATTCTGAGATTCATGGCCTCTTCAAGCCCCATAATGCAAGCTTCATATTCTTCCATGTTGTTTATACACTTGAAAGTTAATCTAGCTAAAAATGGTAGATTCGCCCCTTTAGGAGTAATGATCACTGCCCCAATACGTTTTCCATATTGATTAATAGCTCCATCAAATACCATGCCCCAACGGGAACCAGGCTCTGGCCCTTCTTCAAGCAATGGTTCATCACAATCTTTCATTTTCAGGTACAAGATCTCTTCATCAGGAAAATCATATTGCACTGACTGGTAATCTTCAATTGGTTGGTGAGCCAAATGGTCAGCCAAGATACTACCTTTGATCGCTTTCTGAGATCGGTATTCGATATCATACTTTGATAACAACATCTGCCAACGGGCAATTCTCCCAGTTAAAGTAGGCTTCTCAAATATATACTCGATTGGATCCATTTTGGATATCAACCAAGTGGTATGATTCAACATATACTTCCGGCTAATCTTCTCAAAGTCGTCTTATCTTTCAAAGGTGCCCCAGGCGGGTAAATCTAACTTTGGAGGAAACATTTGATGTCGTAATACCACGGCTTCTCATCTTTGACTTCTTCAACAACAAAGACATGAGATGGCCTATCAAGACGCATCACAGACAAATTGGGAACTTCATTCCAATATTTCACTACAATCATTGACGCAAGCATTGCAACAACATCTGTCATCCGGTTCTCATCTCGAGGGCTGTGATGAAACGCAACCCTTGTAAAGAAAGTTGAAATCCTTCTCGCATAATCTCTATAGGGTATTAAACAGGGTTGATTCGTCTCTCATTCTCCTTTGATTTGATTCACAACCAAAGCGGAATCTCCGAAGACATCCAAATACTTGATTCTAAGATTCATGGCCTCTTCAAGTCCCATAATGCAAGCTTCATATTCTTCCATGTTATTTATACACTTGAAAGTTAATCTAGCTCTAAATGGTAGATGCGCGCCTTGAGGAGTAATGATCACTGCCCCAATACCTTTTCCATATTGATGAATAGCTCCATCTAATACCATGCCCCAACGGGAACCAGGCTCTGGCCCTTCTTCAAGCAATGGTTCATCACAATCTTTCATTTTCAGGTACAAGATCTCTTCATCAGGAAAATCATACTGCACTGACTGGTAATCTTCAATTGGTTGGTGAGCCAAATGGTCAGCCAAGATACTACCTTTGATCGCATTCTGAGATCAGTATTCGATATCATACTCTGATAACAACATCTGCCAACGGGAAATTCTCCCAGTTAAAGTAGGCTTCTCAAATATATACTCGATTGGATCCGTTTTGGATATCAACCAAGTGGTATGATTCAACATATACTGCCGGCTAATCTTCTCAAAGTCTTCTTATCTTTCAAAGATGCCCCAGGAGGGTAAATCTGACACTGGAGGAAACATTTGATGTCGTAATACCACGGCTTCTTATCTTTGACTTCTTCAACAACAAAGACATGAGCTGGCATATCAAGACGCGTCACAAACAAATTGGGAACTTCATTCTAATATTTCACTACAATCATTGACGTAAACATTGCAAGAGCATCTACCATCCGTTTCTCATCTCGAGGGATATGATGAAACTCAACCTTTTTAAAGAAAGTCGAAATCCTTCTCGCATAATCACTATAAGGTATTAAACCGGGTTGATTCGTCTCTCATTCTCCTTTGATTTCATTCACACCAAAGCGAAATCTCCGAAGACATCCAAATACTTGATTCTGAGATTCATGGCCTATTCAAGCCCCATAATGCAAGCTTCATATTCTTCCATGTTGTTTATACACTTGAAAGTTAATCTAGCTAAAAATGGTAGATTCGCCCCTTTAGGAGTAATGATCACTGCCCCAATACGTTTTCCATATTGATTAATAGCTCCATCAAATACCATGCCCTAACGGGAACCAGGCTCTGGCCCTTCTTCAAGCAATGGTTCATCACAATCTTTCATTTTCAGGTACAAGATCTCTTCATCAGGAAAATCATATTGCACTGACTGGTAATCTTCAATTGGTTGGTGAGCCAAATGGTCAGCCAAGATACTACCTTTGATCGCTTTCTGAGATCGGTATTCAATATCATACTTTGATAACAACATCTGCCAACGGGCAATTCTCCCAGTTAAAGTAGGCTTCTCAAATATATACTCGATTGGATCCATTTTGGATATCAACCAAGTGGTATGATTCAACATATACTGCCGGCTAATCTTCTCAAAGTCTTCTTATCTTTCAAAGATGCCCCAGGAGGGTAAATCTGACACTGGAGGAAACATTTGATGTCGTAATACCACGGCTTCTTATCTTTGACTTCTTCAACAACAAAGACATGAGCTGGCATATCAAGACGCGTCACAAACAAATTGGGAACTTCATTCTAATATTTCACTACAATCATTGACGTAAACATTGCAAGAGCATCTACCATCCGTTTCTCATCTCGAGGGATATGATGAAACTCAACCTTTGTAAAGAAAGTTCAAAATCCTTCCCACATAATCTCTATAGGGTATTAAACCGGGTTGATTCGTCTCTCATTCTTCTTTGATTTGATTCAAAACCAAAGCGGAATTTCCGAAGACATTCAAATACTTGATTCTGAGATTCATGGCCTCTTCAAGCCCCATAATGCAAGCTTCATATTCTTCCATGTTGTTTATACACTTGAAAGTTAATCTTGCTGTAAATGGTAGATGCGCGCCTTGAGGAGTAATGATCACTGCCTCAATACCATTTCCATATTGATTAATAGCTCCATCAAATACCATGCCCCAACGGGAACCAGGCTCTGGCCCTTCTTCAAGCAATGGTTCATCACAATCTTTCATTTTCAGGTACAATATCTCTTCATTAGGGAAATCATACTGCACTGACTAGTAATCTTCCATTGGTTGGTGAGCCAAATGGTCAGCCAAGATACTACCTGTAATCGCTTTCTGAGATCAGTATTCGATATCATACTCTGATAACAACATCTGCCAACGGGAAATTCTCCCAGTTAAAGTAGGCTTCTCAAATATATACTCGATTGGTTCCATTTTGGATATCAACCAAATGGTATGATTCAACATATATTGCCGGCTAATCTTCTCAAAGTCTTCTTATCTTTCAAAGATGCGCCAGGAGGGTAAATCTGACTCTGGAGGAAACATTTGATGTCGTAATACTACGGCTTCTCATCTTTGACTTCTTCAAAAACAAAGACATGAGCTGGCATATCAAGACGCGTCACAAACAAATTGGGAACTTCATTCTAATATTTCACTACAATCATTGACGCAAACATTGCAAGAGGATCTACCATCCGTTTCTCATCTCGAGGGATATGATGAAACTCAACCTTTTTAAAGAAAGTCGAAATCCTTCTCGCATAATCACTATAAGTTATTAAACCGGGTTGATTCGTCTCTCATTCTCCTTTGATTTCATTCACACCAAAGCGAAATCTCCGAAGACATCCAAATACTTGATTCTGAGATTCATGGCCTCTTCAAGCCCCATAATGCAAGCTTCATATTCTTCCATGTTGTTTATACACTTGAAAGTTAATCTAGCTAAAAATGGTAGATTCGCCCCTTTAGGAGTAATGATCACTGCCCCAATACGTTTTCCATATTGATTAATAGCTCCATCAAATACCATGCCCCAACGGGAACCAGGCTCTGGCCCTTCTTCAAGCAATGGTTCATCACAATCTTTCATTTTCAGGTACAAGATCTCTTCATCAGGAAAATCATATTGCACTGACTGGTAATCTTCAATTGGTTGGTGAGCCAAATGGTCAGCCAAGATACTACCTTTGATCGCTTTCTGAGATCGGTATTCGATATCATACTTTGATAACAACATCTGCCAACGGGCAATTCTCCCAGTTAAAGTAGGCTTCTCAAATATATACTCGATTGGATCCATTTTGGATATCAACCAAGTGGTATGATTCAACATATACTTCCGGCTAATCTTCTCAAAGTCGTCTTATCTTTCAAAGGTGCCCCAGGCGGTTAAATCTAACTTTGGAGGAAACATTTGATGTCGTAATACCACGGCTTCTCATCTTTGACTTCTTCAACAACAAAGACATGAGATGGCCTATCAAGACGCATCACAGACAAATTGGGAACTTCATTCCAATATTTCACTACAATCATTGACGCAAGCATTGCAACAACATCTGTCATCCGGTTCTCATCTCGAGGGCTGTGATGAAACGCAACCCTTGTAAAGAAAGTTGAAATCCTTCTCGCATAATCTCTATAGGGTATTAAACAGGGTTGATTCGTCTCTCATTCTCCTTTGATTTGATTCACAACCAAAGCGGAATCTCCGAAGACATCCAAATACTTGATTCTAAGATTCATGGCCTCTTCAAGTCCCATAATGCAAGCTTCATATTCTTCCATGTTATTTATACACTTGAAAGTTAATCTAGCTCTAAATGGTAGATGCGCGCCTTGAGGAGTAATGATCACTGCCCCAATACCTTTTCCATATTGATGAATAGCTCCATCTAATACCATGCCCCAACGGGAACCAGGCTCTGGCCCTTCTTCAAGCAATGGTTCATCACAATCTTTCATTTTCAGGTACAAGATCTCTTCATCAGGAAAATCATACTGCACTGACTGGTAATCTTCAATTGGTTGGTGAGCCAAATGGTCAGCCAAGATACTACCTTTGATCGCATTCTGAGATCAGTATTCGATATCATACTCTGATAACAACATCTGCCAACGGGAAATTCTCCCAGTTAAAGTAGGCTTCTCAAATATATACTCGATTGGATCCGTTTTGGATATCAACCAAGTGGTATGATTCAACATATACTGCCGGCTAATCTTCTCAAAGTCTTCTTATCTTTCAAAGATGCCCCAGGAGGGTAAATCTGACACTGGAGGAAACATTTGATGTCGTAATACCACGGCTTCTTATCTTTGACTTCTTCAACAACAAAGACATGAGCTGGCATATCAAGACGCGTCACAAACAAATTGGGAACTTCATTCTAATATTTCACTACAATCATTGACGTAAACATTGCAAGAGCATCTACCATCCGTTTCTCATCTCGAGGGATATGATGAAACTCAACCTTTTTAAAGAAAGTCGAAATCCTTCTCGCATAATCACTATAAGGTATTAAACCGGGTTGATTCGTCTCTCATTCTCCTTTGATTTCATTCACACCAAAGCGAAATCTCCGAAGACATCCAAATACTTGATTCTGAGATTCATGGCCTATTCAAGCCCCATAATGCAAGCTTCATATTCTTCCATGTTGTTTATACACTTGAAAGTTAATCTAGCTAAAAATGGTAGATTCGCCCCTTTAGGAGTAATGATCACTGCCCCAATACGTTTTCCATATTGATTAATAGCTCCATCAAATACCATGCCCTAACGGGAACCAGGCTCTGGCCCTTCTTCAAGCAATGGTTCATCACAATCTTTCATTTTCAGGTACAAGATCTCTTCATCAGGAAAATCATATTGCACTGACTGGTAATCTTCAATTGGTTGGTGAGCCAAATGGTCAGCCAAGATACTACCTTTGATCGCATTCTGAGATCAGTATTCGATATCATACTCTGATAACAACATCTGCCAACGGGAAATTCTCCCAGTTAAAGTAGGCTTCTCAAATATATACTCGATTGGATCCGTTTTGGATATCAACCAAGTGGTATGATTCAACATATACTGCCGGCTAATCTTCTCAAAGTCTTCTTATCTTTCAAAGATGCCCCAGGAGGGTAAATCTGACACTGGAGGAAACATTTGATGTCGTAATACCACGGCTTCTTATCTTTGACTTCTTCAACAACAAAGACATGAGCTGGCATATCAAGACGCGTCACAAACAAATTGGGAACTTCATTCTAATATTTCACTACAATCATTGACGTAAACATTGCAAGAGCATCTACCATCCGTTTCTCATCTCGAGGGATATGATGAAACTCAACCTTTGTAAAGAAAGTTCAAAATCCTTCCCACATAATCTCTATAGGGTATTAAACCGGGTTGATTCGTCTCTCATTCTTCTTTGATTTGATTCAAAACCAAAGCGGAATTTCCGAAGACATTCAAATACTTGATTCTGAGATTCATGGCCTCTTCAAGCCCCATAATGCAAGCTTCATATTCTTCCATGTTGTTTATACACTTGAAAGTTAATCTTGCTGTAAATGGTAGATGCGCGCCTTGAGGAGTAATGATCACTGCCTCAATACCATTTCCATATTGATTAATAGCTCCATCAAATACCATGCCCCAACGGGAACCAGGCTCTGGCCCTTCTTCAAGCAATGGTTCATCACAATCTTTCATTTTCAGGTACAATATCTCTTCATTAGGGAAATCATACTGCACTGACTAGTAATCTTCCATTGGTTGGTGAGCCAAATGGTCAGCCAAGATACTACCTGTAATCGCTTTCTGAGATCAGTATTCGATATCATACTCTGATAACAACATCTGCCAACGGGAAATTCTCCCAGTTAAAGTAGGCTTCTCAAATATATACTCGATTGGTTCCATTTTGGATATCAACCAAATGGTATGATTCAACATATATTGCCGGCTAATCTTCTCAAAGTCTTCTTATCTTTCAAAGATGCGCCAGGAGGGTAAATCTGACTCTGGAGGAAACATTTGATGTCGTAATACTACGGCTTCTCATCTTTGACTTCTTCAAAAACAAAGACATGAGCTGGCATATCAAGACGCGTCACAAACAAATTGGGAACTTCATTCTAATATTTCACTACAATCATTGACGCAAACATTGCAAGAGGATCTACCATCCGTTTCTCATCTCGAGGGATATGATGAAACTCAACCTTTTTAAAGAAAGTCGAAATCCTTCTCGCATAATCACTATAAGTTATTAAACCGGGTTGATTCGTCTCTCATTCTCCTTTGATTTCATTCACACCAAAGCGAAATCTCCGAAGACATCCAAATACTTGATTCTGAGATTCATGGCCTCTTCAAGCCCCATAATGCAAGCTTCATATTCTTCCATGTTGTTTATACACTTGAAAGTTAATCTAGCTAAAAATGGTAGATTCGCCCTTTTAGGAGTAATGATCACTGCCCCTAACACGTTTTCCATATTGATTAATAGCTCCATCAAATACCATGCCCCAACGGGAACCAGGCTCTGGCCCTTCTTCAAGCAATGGTTCATCACAATCTTTCATTTTCAGGTATAAGATCTCTTCATCAGGAAAATCATACTGCACTGACTGGTAATCTTCAATTGGTTGGTGAGCCAAATGGTCAGCCAAGATACTACCTTTGATCGCTTTCTGAGATCGGTATTCGATATCATACTCTGATAACAACATCTGTCAACGGGCAATTCTCCCAGTTAAAGTAGACTTCTCAAATATATACTCGATTGGATCCATTTTGGATATCAACCAAGTGGTATGATTCAACATATACTGCCGGCTAATCTTCTTAAAGTCTTCTTATCTTTCAAAGATGCCCCAGGCGGGTAAATCTGACTTTGGAGGAAACATTTGATGTCGTAATACCACGGCTTCTCATCTTTGACTTCTTCAACAACAAAGACATGAGCTGGCCTATCAAGACGTGTCACAGACAAATTGGGAACTTCATTCCTATATTTCACTACAATCATTGACGCAAACATTGCAAGAGTATCTACCATCCGTTTCTCATCTCGAGGGATATGATGAAACTCAACCTTTGTAAAGAAAGTTGAAATCCTTCCCGCATAATCTCTATAGGGTATTAAACCGGGTTGGTTCGTCTCTCATTCTTCTTGGATTTGATTCAAAACCAAAGCGGAATCTCCGAAGACATTCAAATACTTGATTTTGAGATTCATGGCCTCTTCAAGCCCCATAATGCAAGCTTCATATTCTTCAGTGTTGTTTATACACTTGAAAGTTAATTTTGCTGTAAATGGTAGATGCGCGCCTTGAGGAGTAATGATCACTGCCTCAATACCATTTCCATATTGATTAATAGCTCCATCAAATACCATGCCCCAACGGGAACCAGGCTCTGGCCCTTCTTCAAGCAATGGTTCATCACAGTCTTTCATTTTCAGGTACAATATCTCTTCATCAGGAAAATCATACTGCACTGACTAGTAATCTTCAATTGGTTGGTGAGCCAAATGGTCAGCCAAGATACTACCTGTGATCGCTTTCTGAGATCGGTATTCGATATCATACTCTGATAACAACATCTTCCAACGGGAAATTCTCCCAGTTAAAGTAGGCTTCTCAAATATATACTCGATTGGATCCATTTTGGATATCAACCAAGTGGTATGATTCAACATATACTGCCGGCTAATCTTCTCAAAGTCTTCTTATCTTTCAAAGATGCCCCAGGAGGGTAAATCTGACTCTGGAGGAAACATTTGATGTCGTAATACCACGGCTTCTCATCTTTGACTTCTTCAACAACAAAGACATGAGCTGGCATATCAAGACGCGTCACAGACAAATTGGGAACTTCATTCTAATCTTTCACTACAATCATTGACGCAAACATTGCAAGAGCATCTACCATCCGTTTCTCATCTCGAGGGATATGATGAAACTCAACCTTTATAAAGAAAGTCGAAATCCTTCTCGCATAATCTTTATAAGGTATTAAACCGGGTTGATTCATCTCTCATTCTCCTTTGATTTCATTCACACCAAAGCGAAATGTCCGAAGACATCCAAATACTTGATTCTGAGATTCATGGCCTCTTCAAGCCCCATAATGCAAGCTTCATATTCTTCCATGTTGTTTATACACTTGAAAGTTAATCTAGCTAAAAATGGTAGATTCGCCCCTTTAGGAGTAATGATCACTGCCTCAATACGTTTTCCATATTGATTAATAGCTCCATCAAATACCATGCCCCAACGGGAACCAGGCTCTGGCCCTTCTTCAGGCAATGGTTCATCACAATCTTTCATTTTCAAGTACAAGATCTCTTCATCAGGAAAATCATACTGCACTGACTGGTAATCTTCAATTGGTTGGTGAGCCAAATGGTCAGCCAAGATACTACCTTTGATCGCTTTCTGAGATCGGTATTCGATATCATACTCTGATAACAACATCTGCCAACGGGCAATTCTCCCAGTTAAAGTAGACTTCTCAAATATATACTCGATTGGATCCATATTGGATATCAACCAAGTGGTATGATTCAACATATACTGCCGGCTAATCTTCTTAAAGTCTTGTTATCTTTCAAAGATGCCCCAGGCGGGTAAATCTGACTTTGGAGGAAACATTTGATGTCGTAATACCACGGCTTCTCATCTTTGACTTCTTCAACAACAAAGACATGAGCTGGCCTATCAAGACGCGTCACAGACAAATTGGGAACTTCATTCCAATATTTCATTACAATCATTGATGCAAACATTGCAAGAGCATCTACCATCCATTTCTCATCTCGAGGGATATGATTAAACTCAACCTTTGTAATGAAAGTTGAAATGCTCCTCGCATAATCTCTATAGGGTATTACACCGGGTTGATTCGTCTCTCATTCTTCTTTGATTTGATTCACAACCAAAGCGGAATCTCCGAACACATTCAAATACTTGATTCTGAGATTCATGGCCTCTTCAAGCCCCATAATGCAAGCTTCATATTCTTCCATGTTGTTTATACACATGAAAGTTAATCTTGCTGTAAATGGTAGATGCGCGCCTTGAGGAGTAATGATCACTGCCTCAATACCATTTCCATATTGATTAATAGCTCCATCTAATACCATGCCACAACGGGAACCAGGCTCTGGCCCTTCTTCAAGCAATGGTTCATCACAATCTTTCATTTTTAGGTACAATATCTCTTCATCAGGAAAATCATACTACACTGACTAGTAATATTCAATTGGTTGGTGAGCCAAATGGTCAGCCAAGATACTACTTGTGATCGCTTTCTGAGATCGGTATTCGATATCATACTCTAATAACAACATCTGCCAACGGGAAATTCTCCCAGTTAAAGTAGGCTTCTCAAATATATACTCGATTGGATCCATTTTGGATATCAACCAAGTGGTATGATTCAACATATACTGCCGGCTAATCTTCTCAAAGTCTTCTTATCTTTCAAAGATGCCCCAGGAGGGTAAATCTGACTCTGGAGGAAACATTTGATGTCGTAATACCACGACTTCTCATCTTTGACTTCTTCAACAACAAAGACATAAGCTGGCCTATCAAGACGCATCACAGACAAATTGGAAACTTCATTCCAATATTTCACTATAATCATTGACGCAAACATTGTAAGAGCATCTGCCATCCGGTTCTCATCTCGAGGGATATGATGAAATTCAACCTTTGTAAAGAAAGTTGAAATCCTCCTCGCATAATCTCTGTAGGGTATTAAACCGGGTTGATTCGTCTCTCGATCTTCTTTGATTTGATTCACAACCAAAGCGGAATCTCCGAAGACATCCAAATATTTGATTCTGAGATTCATGGCCTCTTCAAGCCCCATAATGCAAGCTTCATATTCTTCCATGTCGTTTATACACTTGAAAGTTAATCTAGCTAAAAATGGTAGATTCGCCCCTTTAGGAGTAATGATCACTGCCCCAATACGTTTTCCATATTGATTAATAGCTCCAACAAATACCATGCCCCAACGGGAACCAGGCTCTGGCCCTTCTTCAAGCAATGGTTCATCACAATCTTTCATTTTCAGGTACAAGATCTCTTCATCAGGGAAATCATACTGCACTGACTGGTAATCTTCAATTGGTAGGTGAGTCAAATGGTCATCCAAGATACTAACTTTGATCGCTTTCTGAGATCGGTATTCGATATCATACTCTGATAACAACATCTGCCAACGGCCATTTCTCCCAGTTAAAGTAGACTTCTCAAATATATACTCGATTCGATCCATTTTGGATATCAACCAAGTGGTATTATTCAACATATACTGCCGGCTAATCTTCTTAAAGTCTTGTTATCTTTCAAAGATGCCCCAGGCGGGTAAATCTGACTTTGGAGGAAACATTTGATGTCGTAATACCACGGCTTCTCATCTTTGACTTCTTCACCAACAAAGACATGAGCTGGCCTATCAAGACGCGTCACAGACAAATTGGGAAATTCATTCCAATATTTCACTACAATCATTGACGCAAACATTGCAAGAGCATCTAGCATCCGTTTCTCATCTCGAGGGATATGATTAAACTCAACCTTTGTAGAGAAAGTTGAAATGCTCCTCGCATAATCTCTATAGGGTATTACACCGGGTTGATTCGTCTCTCATTCTTCTTTGATTTGATTCACAACCAAAGCGGAATCTCCGAACACATTCAAATACTTGATTCTGAGATTCATGGCATCTTCAAGCCCCATAATGCAAGCTTCATATTCTTCCATGTTGTTTATACACTTGAAAGTTAATCTTGCTGTAAATGGTAGATGTGCGCCTTGAGGAGTAATGATCACTTTCCTCAATACCATTTCCATATTGATTAATATCTCCATCTAATACCATGCCACAACGGGAACCAGGCTCTGGCCCTTCTTCAAGCAATGGTTCATCACAATCTTTCATTTTTAGGTACAATATCTCTTCTCAGGAAAATCATACTGCACTGACTAGTAATCTTCAATTGGTTGGTGAGCCAAATGGTCAGCCAAGAACCTATGATCGCTTTCTGAGATCGGTATTCGATATCATACTCTAATAACAACATCTGCCAACGGGAAATTCTCCCAGTTAAAGTAGGCTTCTCAAATATATACTCGATTGGATCCATTTTGGATATCAACCAAGTGTTATGATTCAACATATACTGCCGGCTAATCTTCTCAAAGTCTTCTTATCTTTCAAAGAAGCCCCAGGAGGGTAAATCTGACTCTGGAGGAAACATTTGATGTCGTAATACCACGGCTTCTCATCTTTGACTTCTTCAACAACAAAGACATGAGCTGGCCAATCAAGACGCATCAGAGACAAATTGGAAACTTCATTCCAATATTTCACTATAATCATTGACGCAAACATTGCAAGAGCATCTGCCATCCGGTTCTCATCTCGAGGGATATGATGAATCTCAACCTTTGTAAAGAAAGTTGAAATCCTCCTCGTATAATCTCTATAGGGTATTACACCGGGTTGATTCGTCTCTCATTCTTCTTTGATTTGATTCATAACCAAAGCGGAATCTCCAAACACATTCAAATACTTGATTCTGAGATTCATGGCCTCTTCAAGCCCCATAATGCAAGCTTCATATTCTTCCATGTTGTTTATACACATGAAAGTTAATCTTGCTGTAAATGGTAGATGCGCGCCTTGATGAGTAATGATCACTGCCTCAATACCATTTCCATATTGATTAATAGCTCCATCTAATACCATGCCACAACGGGAACCAGGCTCTGGCCCTTCTTCAAGCAATGGTTCATCACAATCTTTCATTTTTAGGTACAATATCTCTTCATCAGGAAAATCATACTGCACTGACTAGTAATATTCAATTGGTTGGTGAGCCAAATGGTCAGCCAAGATACTACTTGTGATCGTTTTCTGAGATCGATATTCGATATCATACTCTAATAACAACATCTGCCAACGGGAAATTCTCCCAGTTAAAGTAGGCTTCTCAAATATATACTCGATTGGATCCATTTTGGATATCAACCAAGTGGTATGATTCAACATATATTGCCGGCTAATCTTCTCAAAGTCTTCTTATCTTTCAAAGATGCCCCAGGCGGGTAAATCTGACTCTGGAGGAAACATTTGATGTCGTAATACCACGACTTCTCATCTTTGACTTCTTCAACAACAAAGACATAAGCTGGCCTATCAAGACGCATCACAGACAAATTGGAAACTTCATTCCAATATTTCACTATAATCACTGACGCAAACATTGTAAGAGCATCTGCCATCCGGTTCTCATCTCGAGGGATATGATGAAATTCAACCTTTGTAAAGAAAGTTGAAATCCTCCCGCATAATCTCTATAGGGTATTAAACCGGGTTGATTCGTCTCTCATTCTTCTTTGATTTGATTCACAACCAAAGCGAAATCTCCGAACACATTCAAATATTTGATTCTGAGATTCATGGCCTCATCAAGCCCCATAATGCAAGCTTCATATTCTTCCATGTTGTTTATACACTTGAAAGTTAATCTTGCTGTAAATGGTAGATGCGCGCCTTGAGGAGTAATGATCACTGCCTCAAGACCATTTCCATTTTGTACATTCATTTTCATGTTTAGATCATTAGCATTACATTGTCCACTGCATAGCATTGCATTGTCCATTGCCCAAGTGCCATTCATTAGTCAAGACTGGTCAGGAGATCCAGTTGTGCAAGCAAGCAAGTGCATTTCCTATTGAAGCAAAGCCCTAGGGTTGGTTCATTGATTTCATATGATTCAAGGATCATTTTGAAGTGGTTTGGCCAAAGGTTGGATGTTCAAAGCTCATCAGTCAAGATGCAATTCATCTGAAACCCTAGAAAGTCAACCAAAGTCAATTGTCAATTCAATCATGGATTTGAAGGTGGGAGATGGTTAGAGAAGCGTCATTCATGTCCATACAAGTCTCATTTGACATTGCAAACATCAACAATGAAGAATTTGAGGTCAGATGAAAAGTTTCCAAAAATAGTAAGTGACCTGTAATTTGAAATTGCCAAAAATGGAAAGGTTTTCTCCTCAAGTTTACATCATCAAGCAAGCTTCAAATGAAATTTTGTCCAACATGAAAGTTGAAGATCATGTTGTCCTATTTTCAAAAAGTCCAAGAACATGAATTTCTCATGTATGGTTGGAAAGTTATGGATCAATCCTGATCAATGGAATTTGAACTTCACAAGTGCATAACTTTTGAACCAAAAGGCCAAATGAAGTGGTTCTTTTTGTAACATTTCTCTCTTGACATGAGCTATCCAAAACATGCATCACATACCATGCATTTTGATCACAAAATTTTGGCATTTTTCATTTGAAATTTGGAGGGAAAGTTACAATTTGAAAAATAGGCATTTCTTTCACTTCCAATCATGTGCATTTGGCTCAGGACAGGTTTTGCAAGTGATTTAGCACAAAAACCGTGCACTGTAGCTTCCATTTCATGCACATGAGGTGAATTGCACAATTTGCATCAACACCTTCATTCCACTTAATCTAATTGCATTGCTTAATCATGATTAAAAAACATCATTAGTCCATCATATATAAAGATAATCATAACAGAAAACAGGGTTAACATTTCATTTTGCTCATATCTAGATCAAATTCACCAAGCTTCACATTTTTTTCCTCTCAACTTTTCTTCGATTTTCTTCACAAACCTTGCTGTGTTCTTGATTAATCTATGATCCACAAGCATTTTCTGAGCTGGATTCAAGCAGGATCAAGAGAATTTCGAGCTGGTTTGGAACTGTTGAAGTGTTGCATCATCAATGGCAGTTGAGAATTTGAGCCATAGCAAGCACGATTGAGCATTGAACCTTCCTTCATTACATTGTACAAGCATTGGAGAGTAACTGTTTGGACATTACAAGGCCTGAAAACTACAAATCCAGTTCTGCATCTCTTTGAAGGTTAGGATTCGAATCTTATAATTCTTGAAATCATGATATGCGTGTTGTAGATCTTTGAACACTAAGTGCATTGAGCTTTGAATCATCAATTTCCATGGAGAGATGAGTGAGTTATGTTGAATCTAAGTTTGATGTTTGAAACTTCTCTTGCTCGATCCGTGCATGTTAGTGAAAATTAGGTTAAATTGAGTTTAGATTAATGATGTATGATGAAAGACGAGTGTGATGATATACTCATTTTTCATTTCTGTGACAAATGTTCTTGACCTGGAAAATGATGAAGAACACGCATGAAGATCCTAGGGTTCCATCTCCAGAAGCGTGTTCGATCTGTTTTAGCCTTGCTTGCATGCGTTTTTTTGTTTGTCTCCATGTATTGGTCCACGTAAGGATTACTTGGCTAAATGATTGGTCCAGAGCGCATGGCCTTGTCACATAGGCTTTAATGAAACGGCGCGTTTCATTGATAAGCCGCCACTTTCAAATTTCAACGCGGTTCGAACCTTGCTCAGTGCATTTCCATAATTGGCTTTTGCATTTTTATTCCTTATTCCTTCCATGTTCATGTACATACCTTCATGTGATTTTTTATTTTCCATTCATTCAAAAATTCATATCTCAATGAATAATTGTCCAATTGACCTGGGATTTTTTGCACTATGATCCTTATCATGTGTAGTATTTTATGAGATTTTTTCCAGAAATTATGCACGGTTGGAATTTATTTTGGCTTAGGGATTGTTCACATGTGTGCTTTCTTGACCTTGTTTTCCATATCCTTCATGAAATGATGAGTTTTAGTCCAATGATTGTGAAATTTTCCATGCTTAAAATAGACATCTTAATGGACATTTTGGTATAGAGTTTGCATTTTTCTCATTTCTGGTTGTTGAGATATGATCTGTTTAAGGTAGGTGTGACAATGTGTGTCACACCTTGGCTTGCTCGACTTGTGGATTTATTTGCCATGCCAATTAAATTCCAATTGATTAGATTTTTTGCATGTTGCTTCTTCTGGATGTTAGGATTAATCATGAATTTTTGTGGAATTTTTGGATGCATTTCTGATTTGTTTGGGATTTGCTTTGCTGGTTGATCATTTGTGCACTTTTGGATAGTCATGAATTTAAATGATTTGTGAAATGCTGGATGTTTATCCTATGAGCTTGAAATTTTGTACATTGATTCTAGACACTTTGAAGTTTGTTCTGGCTTTGATTTTATGCATTTATCATGTTTAGATTCTGTTTTAGGCTTGTGCTAAGTTGATGCATCTATTTGTGCCCTAATTGAGCTTGTTTATGCTTACCTTGCCTTATGGAATTTATTTGCCATGCTTCTACTTGTCCAAATGCCTTGAATTTTGGTTTGATGATCATGTGATGTGTGCTGTTTAGCCAAGATTTTCCTTGGGATTTATTGAATCATTTTTGAGTTGATGTGGATTGGTTCATTCTGTTTGCTTCAATGAGCTTTCAACTTGCTTGCTTTGCCTTATATGATTTGTGAAATGAAGTTGGTTGATGCTATTGATATGAGACCACTTGGATATTGTTCTTAATTGATTAAGCTTGATTCTTGTCAAATTTCATGTTCTATTTTAGATTATTTCTCCAACTTTGACCCTAGGCCTTGTCCTAGTTGTTTGGACTTATGTTTGAGTTTTGGTTTCAGGTTAAGGAAGTGCATTGCCTTAAGAGGATTGATTCACATTGCTAATGTTTGCATTACTTGTTTGATGTTGACTAACCTTGATTGGTTTTGTAGGTGGCTTTTAGCTCATTTAAGTTGAGCTTGTGCTTTGCCTTGGTGCATTGATGCTTGTCTGTTTAGTTGTGTACTGTTGACTGTTTACCACTAGTCTGTCTATTTGACTTTTGTTGACTTGTATACTGATTGTGTTAGATTGTTTTCAGGTACCTTAGTTGCTATAGTTCCTTTGTGAACTTGCTTTTGCTTTGCTTGGTTGCATAAGCACTGAGGTATAATTTCACTGACTTCATGTAGTCTGGAAGACCTGTCCTGTTACTTGGGCAGACACCTGTCTGAAGTCCTCCTTAAGAGGCAATGCTTGTGTTTGTTTATTTTTGTGCCAAGCAGGAAAAGTCCTTTGATAAGGCAATTGGCAGATAAAAGAGATGTGTAGTCCATCTCCTGTTATTCAGTGTGTCATCCCTTTGCTCACATTACATGTTGATGCATTGCGGATATTAACCCAATATCCTTGTTGAGTCAGTCATATGTGGATAGAAGAGTTCCTGCTTTCTGAACTCCCACACCTTGTATTTGAGTCAAGCTCTCCCAGACCAGGGATAAGAGCTGTGAGGCACACCCCTCACCTCCCATTTCATCTGCTTCACCCTAACTCTCAATGTTAGGGTTAAGAGCTAACATCACCCGATTCCAGTTGGCTTGTGTTTCACAGCCTAACCGTGTGTGAGCCCACTTTGTTTGTATATAGTGTGTGCTAATTGTGTGATTGATTGCTTTGCTTGTGTTGCTTAGGTTTAGCTTGCTCCCTGTGCAAGTTAGCTAGAAACCTTGACCTAGGACCATGGTGAATTTGCATGATAACTATTAGGCTCGAGTTAGTCTCCCTTCTAGTATGTCATTTCCCAGTCTCTGGTTAGGCGAGTCCTTTGTCCCTGCGTAGGGGAACTACGTCGCCCTGATCCTCATACCAGATGAGGTACGTAGGCAGGAGATGAGCTGATCTCTCCGGGCGCCCTTTTTGTTTTGTCTTGTGTGTGTTAGGAGATGGATGTAAGACCAGCGATTGGCATTCCGTATCCTATTGTTTTGTGCTTGGAGTCCGATGTAAGTCCAGCGATTGGCATTTGGTTTCCAGTGTGGGTGTGTTTGGTTTGGAGTCTGATGTAAGTCCAGCAATTGGCATTCGGTTTCCATGTTTGCCTGTTTGTGTGGAGTTTGACGTAAGTCCCGTGATTGGCAGTCGATTTCCTGTGTGGTTTTGTTTGGCGTGCGTTAGCCGAGCTACGAGTGCTCTGATTCTTCTCTAGTCCGAGAAGATACGTATGCATAGGATGCGACATCCTAGCGAGCACGTTTCCCCCTAGTCCGAACTACGTCGACTCTGATGTCTATGCCTGATAGACTACGTAGGCCCAGGATGCGATATCCTGCCGAGTTAGTTTCGTTTGTTTTCTTGTGTCTCTTTCAGCCAATGTGTTTGTTTGTGAGCAGTGTTTTAGCAACCATATTCCTTCCTTTTGTGCGTGGATCCCGTCGAGTACGACGGATGCGTAGGGGTGCTAATACCTTCCCTTCGCATAACTGACTCCCGATCCCATTCTCTTTGGTCGCGAGACCATGTCTTTTCCAGGTTTACTTCGAGCGTTTCCTTTCCCTCCTTTGGGATAAATAACGCACGGTGGCGGCTCTGTTGTTTTGTTTTCCCGCCGGTTTTTCGCGTAATGCGACAGCTGGCGACTCTGTTGGGGAATATAGAGAAGTTGACCTCTTGCTGGTCCATCTTCCCTAAGCGAGTCTCTCCTAGCGCTCTCTAGGTTAGGGTTTTGGTTGTTGTCTGCTGTTATTTATTGCATTCATTTATTTATTGTTTGCATTTATGTGTGCATTAATGTTTGCATTCATTCATATTCATCTGTGCTGGCTGTGCTGTGTTCTCTCTGTTGGGGTGGGAATTACTCGAGGTAAAAGGCCCAATACCCAGGCTATGAGTGAAATCTAGGAAACCTAGGAATAGAGTGATTCATGGGAAGCGAGTGGTATGCGCCACTTAGCGGAACATTGATATCACGAGCAGTTCAGACCCTGATGGGATATTATCGTTACATACTTCGGGTGTGTATATAATGATATTCTGTGAAAGGTTATTTATGCTACGTTTCTCTCGACCTTACCCTGGCCTAGATGACACCCGTGAGTGGGGAGGGAATGATCATCATTACAGGTACTGTTGCTGACTTGTTGGTGACTTGTTGGTGACTCTGAGTACTGATGGTGACTTTGGTTTAGATTAACTTGTGGGTACTTACTTCTGTCACGCCGGAGTTCTGTCCGTGATATATATCAGCGGGTTCCATTTATTTCGGATCCCCGGGTTGAATTTGAGAGTACTCGTTCAAAGGATCTGGTTGTCGTCCGTTCAGTGGATGTTCCTGTGATGATAGTGATATAATCTCCGGTTCCGTTTATTTCGGAACTCCCCAAGTTGGATTTATGGTGACTTAGTCCCTCAGATGACTGTGACTGGTTCAGAGACTTGTTGGGTCTTCAGATGACTTAGTGGCACAGTGACCTGCATTCATGCATTTGCATCATTATCATTTCGCATTCATCTGCATTCAACCCATGTCTATCCGTACTCAGGGTCCATTTTTGATTAAGATTCTGGTTGAGAGACATCCAGATGTCAAAATGTTATTGATGAAAAAAATTACCCGTCTCGATGAAACCAGAATCAAAGGACAGGATATTCCTCATACGGATAGACATTGCATGCGGGAGTCATACTAACCCATTCGATGTTTTGTAGGTGTCAATCGGTGCGCATAGCTCGTCTGTTCATACATCCTGCTAGGATCAACAAATCCAAACTGATGGATCCACCCAACGCCGACATTCTCGAATTGAAAGAGATGATGAGGGGTTTGTTCAGTGTTGTGTAAGGGCTCGCCTTGGGGCAGAAAGCAATGACGGAGAGATTGGAAAGGATTGAAGGCTGGATGATCAAGGAGAAAATTCAGGGAAAGGCTCCGTCATCCGAAGCAAATAACCCCTCTGGTACTGTAGCAAAGAAACCCTCTGGCAGTGGTCAGCCCAAGAAAGAGGATGAACTAAGTGGTGTGCAGGCTAAAAAAGAACGCGGTAAGGATTGTTATCACCCTTATGCTGCCGCTGTAACCACTCATGTTGATAACCCAACTGCACCACAGCAACAACCACCACCTCAACAGAAAGCACCAAAAGCTAAGAGCCAGGTGAAGAAGGGGAAGCCAGATCGTCAGTTTGATGAGCCACCTGTGACTTATACTCTTCTGTTCAAAAGGTTGAGGGATCTTGGGTTAGTTCGACCAAGGATCTTGATTCCTGTAGAACCACATCGGAGGCCTGCACACTACGATGAGAATGCCAAGTGCGAGTTCAATTCTGAGATACCCGGACATAACATTGAGGGTTGTAGAGCTTTTATGCATGTCGTCCAAGATATGGTGGACTCTAAGGCTATCAGCTTGGCACAAATAATGAATGAGGATGTCAACCCCGTACCCAGGCAGGGTCCTATCAAGGTAAAAATGGTGAAAAAGGACAAGAGAAGAATGGAGGTGACTGAGGAGGATCAGTTAAAGGTTCCAATGTCTGTGGTCCCAATACCTCTGATGAAGGATGGAGCTTTCCCTAGTGTTGATAATTGTTGTGCGGCCGTCGCCACAAAGGGATGTGTAGTGATGAGAGACACGACCCAGAAGATGAAGGAAGTAGAAACGGACAGTGAAAAATTTGAAACACCAAGTCAAGCAATTGAAACCGTCAAGGTGGAGAATTCCCTTGTTGCTGAGAAAGAGAAAAGGCTGTCCATTTCTTCTTATAAACAAGCCCTGGAAGTGGTGAAGAACAGAGAGGCTCAAGGCTGGGGAAGGATCATTGATATTGTGGTAAAAGCAGACATGTTTGGGGTAGGTTATCAGCCAGATCAAGAGTCGCCTAGACCAAACAGAGGACGTCGTCCACCGTACACCTTTGTCAGTGCAGGAATGCTGGATCCTGATCATGCTTGTTCAGTGAGTGAAGAGATTGACCGTGACCGCGAGCTCGAGGCGTGGATAAGATCGTGCGTACCAGGCAACTGGAAGGCCTCCAAAATCACAATTGTCGCTCATACCGAAGAGTAATATTTCTGTGTTTTAGTGTTGTTTGCATGAAAGCCATACGTTTTGCCCGAAACGCAATGGTCCATTGTAAGGGCCACCTCATGTGTTTCATTTTGCAACATTTTGCATCAGTAATAAATGGATGTTTTTTGTGAATAAAAGCGGTGTTCCCTGTTTTTCACTTATTTTTGCAGTTTTAAAAAATAAAAATGGCAATTTTTTTTCATTCTCTTTCCTTTTGATTCATTTGGTTCCGACCTCGAAAGTGATTACCTTCCTGATCTCATTGATAACAATTCGGTTACACCTCTGTATGACTTCGACAATCCGATCTATCATGCCGAAAAAGAAGGCGAAGAAGATTGTGATCTGCTGGGATTAGCCAGGATGTTGAAACAAGAGGAGAAGGTGATTCAACCGCACGAGGAGCGAGTCAAGATTGTTATTCCGGGTACCGCCGCTTTAGAGGCGAGTCGAGAGCAGAATGGTAGCCCTGTTGAAAGAGCATGTGGATACCTTCGCCTGGTCGTGTCAGGATATGCCAGGGTCGGATACCGATGTCGTTGGGCACAAGCTACCATGGAGAGGAGACTGTCCTCTAGTGAAGCAGAACGCCAGTGCCACATATCAGAGTGACTTTGTTTCATGATATGATTCATCGTGGAATCAAATGCTATGTTGATGACATGATAGCGAAGTCCCAAGCAGAAAAAGGGCATCTGGTGGATCTGGGGCAAGTCGTTTGACCGGATCAAGACAACTCAGACTGAGGTTGAGTCCGAATCAGTGCACTTGTGGAGTGCTGTCTGGTAAACTGCTGAGGTTTATTGTGAACGAAAGAGGAATCGAGGTCGATCCTGCTAAAAAAAAGGGAAAAAAAAGAAAGGAAAAAAGAAAAGAAAAAAAGAAGAAAAAGCAATACGAGAAATGCCTGAACCGAAAACAAAAGAGATCAAACGGTCAGGTAGGATAATGATTGCCCAGGGGCATTTGAAAAACAAAAAGAATAAGTTGCAGGAACCTCTGATTCTGATGCTTCCCATGGGGATGGTTGTTATATTTGTACTTGACAGCCTTCGAGGGGTCTATGAGGTGTGTATTGGGTCAGCGTGACGAGTCTTGTCGAAAAGAGCATGCAATTTACCTTAACAAAAAGTTTATCGACTGTGAAACAATACACTCACTGCTCGAAAAAACCTGATGTACTTTGGTATAGGCTGCTCGCCGACTGAGACAGTATGCTGGTTCATACCACTTTGTGGATGTCCAAGATGGATCTGATCGAGTATGTGTTTGAGAAGCTAACATTGATCGGACGGGTTGCGAGAGGGCAAATGGTGTCGACTGAATATGATATTCAGTATACCTCCCAGAAAATCAAGGGGAATGTACTGTATGATTATCTCGTCCAGCAACCCATGGAGTATTATCAACCAAGGAAGTTTGAGGTCCCTGATGAGGACATCTCGAGGTGCTCAGATCGAAAGATTGTGAGGAACCGATCCCGGAGGAGGGGCCTGACCCTGAATCCGAACGGATTCTGATGTCTGATGGGGAGTTTAAAATGGATGAGTTAGTGTTTCCCGGATAACATTTGAATGTACCAACGATGGTGGCTAAGTACAAAGTTTGTATCCCAGGTACCGAACCTCGATGCGCGCATCTATTGGGGCAACGCCTTTCCTATTCAGTATGGGACAGAAGTGGTATTACCTACTGATGTCTAGATCCCATTGTGGTTGAGGAAGAGAGGTTGGCCGTTACTTGTCATGGGGCAGTTGTACCCAGTGCATGAAACGGGCTCTTAACCGAAAGGTGCGGCCTTGTGCATCCCACGTGGGAGAGGTGGTGTTGAACAGGATCCTTCCTCCTTGAGACGATCGTGGGGCAAGTGGATATACGGCTATGAATGTCCATTCGTGGTTAAAAAGGTTTTCTCTGACAGAGCCTTGTCGCCAATGACCACGGATGACGAAGATTTTCCATCCCTTGTGAATGCGGACGCAGTTAAAAGATACTTCGTAAAAGAGACCCGCTGGACAAAAAGAATAAAAGAGTCCAGACAAAAAAGGGCATCCCGGCGAACCAAGAAAAAAAGAGAAAAGGTTCGGGCAAAAGTTAGGGATAAGAAAAGAAAAGAATTGTACACCCGGCAAGTCGAAAACCCCACAAGGGCGACTTGGGCAAAAAAGGGTATCCCGGTGGACTGAAAACCCGAAAGGGCGGTCCAGGAAAAAGAGGGAATGAAACGAACAACTGCGTCCAGCATGATTGTTAGTGCTTTGGATATGACTCGGCTAATCCCAGACAGAGATTGATTGGAAGCGTCTTGTTCAGAAGACAGAAAGTGCGGAGAGTCTTGAGGACATATGAGGTGTAACCAAGTTTGAGCCCGATGAGATCACAGTTTCACGTTGCCATTAGGATAGGTTTTTTCCTTTTGTGCGCAATCACCTCTTTTCAGGGATTGCTTCCTGTGTTGCTCGGTTCTGAGTCACTTTCGTTCAGTCAATAAAATGCGTGTTCAGTCAAATAAATTTTGTTTTTGTTTTCATTACCGCCTTGATTGCGAAAACATCCGTTTATGTTTGATAAGAATATTTGCATTTTGAAACATGGAGATCCCTTCCGATGCATGCTTATAAGATTGAAATCTGGAAATCTTATTCGGAAGTTTGAGTGACCTAGGTGTTGAAATGTTGGCACACCTGGGGTATGCTTTTATCTAACGATCTCTTTCGTAGGTGCTGTTAGCTATGTTCACTCACTTGCAGGTTGTGATGTGAAATACTTTGACAAGAGATCCCCGCAAAGTCCAATCAGGGGCAAGGGATAGAAGAACAGTGAAAGGACGACGAAAGAAGGACGACGATCCTGGAGGGATAATTAAGAAGACTCTTCAATGTCTGAGGACTGGAAAGTTTGTATGAATCCCAGGAGTTCGATCTCCGTGGAGTGCGGAGGAGTCGGGAATACAAGGTGATGAACCAGAGAATTCCAGACGAGTCTGGGAGTTCTCAAAAGTGGAAAGTCAACACTGTGGTTGGATAATGAGTATCGGTGTTCAACGAATCGACGGGTGTTCCGTGTCAAATAGACCGTATCTCCCCAGTGGGTTTGAGAGTGTTATCCCCCTAGCAGATTTGAGATCGGTGTCTCCTCAGCGAGACCGAAGGTTGCCATATCCCCAATGGAGGCGTCGATGGTTGGTTTGTTCCTAAGGGTTGAGGATGTATCCCCAACGTGGTTGTGAACGCTTGTCCCCTGCACGGTTGTGGATGTCTATCCCCACTGTGGCCTAGCATATTATTTCCTCAGCAGAGTGGTGCAGGCCTTTCTCCAACAGAGTTATGCAATTCCCCATCAGGGTGTGGAGTGTTTTCCCTAGTGGATCTCCATAGCAGAGGGTTTGTGTTGATGGTTTTCCCCTAGCAGGGTAATCCCCAAGCAGTTCGAGTTCGATGGAGGTCATCCCCAGCAAAGGTTGTCATTCCCCAGCAAGGTGGAGATGGACATGGTATTGAAATCTCAGCATGGTTCCTAGAGCTCCCCGGTGTTGTCTTTGGAGGAGATGTGTTTTTATGCATTCATCATTTAGATAAGCATAGCATATTGCATCATTAGTGCGTAGCATTTCCATGATCATGGGGCATGGCGCTAAAAAAAAAAAACTCATGCATCAGCATTGCAAACATATTAATTAGCCCTAGGCCGTGGTAACCATCCGGGATTGGGTTGCCGGAAAGAGTTTAGCATCGCGCCATTGGATTAATTTCAGAATTGGGTTCCCCAGCAGGGTTGAGAGGATTGTGTTTTCCCAGCAAGTGATTCCTTAGTTGAGCGGGTATCCCCAACAATGTTACTTCCCAGAAGTGGTAGCATTTGGCAAGCTTGGATTGATTCCCCTAGCAGATGTGGGTGTGTCTGATCTCTCCATATAGAGTCGACCCCTTAAGCAGAAAGTGTCGGTCATTTCCTTCTGCGCTCCCCACTGAGTTATATCCTCGTGGATGACGGTTGTTTCCGTTCCCTCCCTACATACATAATGGGATGGGTTTTTCCTATTGAGTTCTTTCCTCATTAGGATGAGTCTTGATTCAGTCTGCCTTTTTGGATCGATCCTAAATTGGCTTCCTATTGGCTGTCTCCTGTGCTTCCCTGTGGTATAAATGAATAGTTGCTCACTAACCGACATTCATTCATCTTATCCTCGGCGGAATTTGTTGGCTTCTACCTACTAACCGGTAGTTGTAAGTCCTATCTTTGTGGTCTTCTACCTACTAACCGGTAGATGTGAATCCTTTGTTCTCCCCTTTGTGGAGTTAACCCTTCCTGTCTGCTCCCTGTCGTGACCCTGATCCCGAGTGAGCTACCTCTCCGTTGGTTTCGATAAACGTCGAGTTTTTCCTAGTTATCCGTTGATATCTAGTTGCATCTCCTTTCCAAGTTATCCGTTGATGTCTGTTTTACCTCTCCGTTGGTTTCGATAAACGTCGAGTTTTTCCTAGTTATCCGTTGATATCTAGTTGTATCTCCTTTCCGGCTCATCCGTTGATGTCCATTTACCTCTCCGTTGGTTTTGGTAAAGGTCGACTTTTTCCTAGTTATCCGTTGATATCTAGTTGTATCTCCTTTCTGGGTCATCCGTTGATGTCCGTTTTTACCTCTCCGTTGGTTTCGATATACGTCGAGTTTTTCCTAGTTATCCGTTGATATCTAGTTGTATCTCCTTTTCGGGTCATCCGTTGATGTCCGTTTTTACCTCTCCGTTGGTTTCGATAAACATTTAGTTTTTCCTAGTCGTCCGTTGACGTCTAGTTGTTTCTTCCTTTGATGTCTGTTCACCTCTCCGTTGGTTTCGATAAACGTCGAGTTTTTCCTATTCGTCCGTTGGCGAATAGTTGTATCTCAGTTTTCCCAGCATCCTTTGATGTCTGTTTCCTTCTCCGTTGGTGTCGATAAACGTCGAGCTTCTCCCTTTCGTCCATTGACGTCTGGTCGAGTCTTCCCATTCATCCGTTGATGTCTGGTCTCCTTCTCTGTTGGTGTCGATAAACGTCGAGCTTCTCCTTCTCCGTTGGTGTCGATAAACGTCGAGCTTCTCCTTCTCCGTTGGTGTCGATAAACGTCGAGCTTCTCCCTTTCGTCCATTGACGTCTGGTCGAGTCTTCCCATTCATCCGATGATGTCTGGTTACCTCTCCGTTGGTTTCGATAAACGTCGAGTTTTTCATAGTTGTCCGTTGACATCTAGATGTTTTTTTTCTTCCCTAGTAGAGTTACCTCTCCGTTGGTTTCGATAAACGTCGAGTTTTTCCTATTCGTCTGTTGGCGAATAGTTGTATCTCAGTTTTCCCAGCACCCTTTGATGTCTGTCTCCTTCTCCGTTGGTGTCGATAAACGTCGAGCTTCTCCCTTTCGTCCATTGACGTCTGGTCGAGTCTTCCCAGTCATTCATTAATGTTTGGTTACCTCTCCGTTGGTTTCGGTAAACGATGAGTTTTTTCTATGCGTCCGTTGACGTTTAGATGTATTATCCCCACAGGTCATCCTTTGATGTCTGTTCACCTCTCCGTTGGTTTCGATAAACGTTGGGTTTTTCCCAATCGTCCGTTGACGTTTGTTTGTGATTAGCTTTTCCCCAGTAGGGTCTCCTTCTCCGTTGGTGTCGATAAACGTCGAGCTTCTCCTTCTCCGTTGGTGTCGATAAACGTCGAGTTTCTCCCTTGCGTCTGTTGACGTCTGGTCGAGTCCTTCTCCTTCTTCGTTGGTGTCGATAAACGTCGAGTTTCTCCCTTGCGTCCGTTGACGTCTGGTCGAGTCCTTCTCCTTCTCCGTTGGTGTCGGTAAACGTCGAGCTTCTCCCGTTCGTCCGTTGACGTCTGGTCGAGTCTTCCCATTCATCCAATGATGTCTGGTTACCTCTCCGTTGGTTTTGGTAAACGTCGAGTTTTTCCTAGTTGTCCGTTGACATCTAGATGTATTTTCCCCAGTCATCCGTTGATGTCTGTTACCTCTCTGTTGGTTTCGATAAACGTCGAGTTTTTCCTGGTCGTCCGTTGACGTCTAGTTGTGATTTCTATTCCCATTCATCGTCTTTCGATGTCTGGATGTGGCTGTACCTTTGAGAAAAACCAAAATCCCCAGTAATAAATATCAGATCCCAGTGGAAGCGCCCGTTGGTGAATTTTCCTTTCGTGGATCCCCGCAGTTGTGCAAATTTCTACGGTTCTTCGGTATTCAATCCCTGTTTACCCTGAAAGTCTGACAGCCGTTGCTTTCATCCGTTCAGGTTCCCAGTTGATTGAATAGGGGCAGCTGTAGCACCTCAAATTTGTACCTCCCATTTTGTACATTCATTTTCATGTTTAGATCATTAGCATTACATTGTCCACTGCATAGCATTGCATTGTCCATTGCCCAAGTGCCATTCATCAGTCAAGACTGGTCAGGAGATCCAGTTGTGCAAGCAAGCAAATGCATTTCCTATTGAAGCAAAGCCCTAGGGTTGGTTCATTGATTTCATATGATTCAAGGATCATTTTGAAGTGGTTTGGCCAAAGGTTGGATGTTCAAAGCTCATCAGTCAAGATGCAATTCATCTGAAACCCTAGAAAGTCAACCAAAGTCAACTGTCAATTCAATCATGGATTTGAAGGTGGGAGATGGTTAGAGAAGCCTCATTCATGTCCATACAAGTCTCATTTGACATTGCAAACATCAAAAATGAAGAATTTGAGGTCAGATGAAAAGTTTCCAAAAATAGTAAGTGACCTGTAATTTGAAATTGCCAAAAATGGAAAGGTTTTCTCCTCAAGTTTACATCATCAAGAAAGCTTCAAATGAAATTTTGTCCAACATGAAAGTTGAAGATATTGTTCTCCCATTTTCAAAAAGTCCAAGAACATGAATTTCTCATGTATGGTTGGAAAGTTATGGATCAATCATGGTCAATGGAATTTGAACTTCACAAGTGCATAACTTTTGAACCAAAAGGCCAAATGAAGTGGTTCTTTTTGTAACATTTCTCTCTTGACATGAGCAATCCAAAACATGCATCACATACCATGCATTTTGATCACAAAATTTTGGCATTTTTCATTTGAAATTTGGAGGGAAAGTTACAATTTGAAAAATAGGAATTGCTTTCACTTCCAATCATGTGCATTTGGCTCAGGACAGGTGTAGCGGTGTATTCGTCGCTATGTGATTTATTGATTAAACCATAAGCAAATCATACAATGAATTCGAGTCGCCACCGCACTTTTATTTATCCATAGGACTGGCTAAAAAGCGAACAAAAGCCTAAGAAGTTTTACGCGTAGAAAACTAATGAAAAGATCAGAGAGTCTGGGTAAGGGGTAAATTACGCAATGGGAAGGTGTTAGGAACCCACTACGTCCTAGGTACTCCTAGGGAGCCCTTTTCACACTTGTTGTATAAAATTGTTATTTGTTATGAAATATTTATTGTGCAAACATGATTGGGATGATGAGAAAAGAATATACAAGTTAGTTATTTTTGTGTTCGAACGGATGAACCCGTTGCCTACGTACCTTCCATCAAAGGTAAGGATCAAAATACCGTAGTTCGGCTAAAAGATTTCCAAAAGGTTTGTGAGTTCAATTTTAAACAATAGCACTTGAGGCTTTTCATTATCAATGGGAGAAAACTCGACCAAGACCAACATCCACCATGCGAGGAAAGCTTCGACGTACTAGAGGGGTTAACCCTGTTTTCAGTACGGAAGTCTTATAGTCGACTCACTAAGGATAGGGTGAGGTTTACATCAACCACAATGATAATTGAAACCTATGGCTAATGCATGAAAACTTAGCAGGAATGGACAAAGCCAAAACAATTGAATGGGTGAAGTTAATTGATTATGAGTGTTCATGAAAGCAGGGTCAAAGTATGATTAAGATTGATTCAAAGAAGTATTTTGAAAGGGAGTTAAAAAAGTCAAGGACTTGGGTCCAGGTTTTTGATTTGAAAACATGAAGATGTTTGCACAATATTTAGCTCAAGTTTGAAAGCAATGTGTGAAAAGGTTTAGGACATAATGGGTGAATGGATGAAGATGGCATGTAAAACTTCCTAGAATGTTCACCTCTTGAAATCATATTGAAGATGACTCAAGTATGTCCTTTGGAATAGGCAATGAGCAATAACAAAATAAGCAAACAAGTGATACCGGATGCCACTCAATGGTCTTACTCCAATCTCACAAACAAAAGCGGATACCGAATACCAATAGATGGATTTACACCAATCTCCTAAACAAAGAAACAAGGATGTCGGAAGCCAATAGCTGGACTTATTCCAATCTCCCTAAACAAAATGAAACTTGGATACCGGATGCCAATCTGTCTGGGCTTATACCAATATCCAACATATGATCATAGGAAAGCAAATGCCAACTTGCAGGGACTTACAATTGCATCCTCACATACAACAAATGCAAATGCATCAAGCAAAGAGAAGATGAGTGGCCAATGAGATGGTCTTATACTCACTTCCATATCATAGGAACAATGGCCAAAGGATGGTCTTACAATTGTCCTCAATGGGCAAACAACAAAGATATCTCACAAAGACAAATGAGATGATCATGCACTAATGAGCAATTAATGATGATAAATGCACAAAGCATGCAAGCAGACATGTGTAAATGAACCAAGTAATTAATCAATCAAAGGAATTCAACACACACTATAACCAAACAATCAGGCTCACACAAAGGGTTAGGCATTGAAGCCAACTGGAATAGGGTTAATGATGCTCTTAACCTTGACATTGAGAGCCAAGGTGAAGCAGATGAAAGGATATGAGGGGTGTGCCTCATGCTCTTATCCCTGGTCAGGGAGAGCTTTGAATATCAGAAGGTGTGGGAGTTCAGAAAGTAGGAACTCTCTCCACAGATTATTGACTCGATAGATCTTGGGTTTTTACTCAACATGCATCAAACACAAGTAGTGTGAGCAATGTGAGTGACTCACAGAATAGTAGGAGATAGGTTGCATATCTCTTGGGTTCTACCAATTGCCTTATTCAAAGGACTTTTCCTGCTTGGGACAAATGTAAACACACACAGGCATTGCCTCTTAAGGAGGACTTCAGACAGTTGCCTGGCCAAGTAACCGGCTAGGTCTTCCAGACTACATGAAGATAAGGAATTATACCTCAATGCAAATTGCTATTAAGCAAAGCAAAGCAAGTTCTTAAAGAACTATAAGCAACTAAAGGTACCTGAAACCAGTCAGAGAACATCAGTATACAATTCAAAGTTAAATCAAAATGAGATAGAGATCAACAGTCAACACAATCAGTTAAATGTGCAATGCACAAGGCTCAAAGCATGTGAGCCAAGCAACCTACAAAACAAACAAGTTAGTCATGATAATCAATCAAGCTCAATCAATTTGTATTGATCTCTTTGGGTATTTGTTGCTTAACCTGAAACAACAAACTTAAACATGAGCAACATGACCACTAGGACAAGCCTAGGGTCAAAAAGAGATAAGAAAGTCAAAACAGCAAGTGACAAGTGTCCAAAATCAAGTTCAAACAATCAAGAAACAAACTCAATTGGTTCCATGTTCATATCAATCATCATTATCATTTCACAAGCAAATTAGGTCAAAGCATGGCATATAGAAGCTCAAAGAAGTCAACAGAATGATTTAACTCAAAACCAATCTCAAACATTTCAATAAATTATCAAATAATTCATGATCAAACATCATCCATAACATGATAAGCATATCAAATTTCAGCTCATTTGGATAAAGGGAAGTTGGTCAATGAAAATCAGAAAGGCAAGGCAAGATCAAGCATGCTCAAAGAAGTCAACCAAACATGCACCAACTTCAATAAATCATAAAACAGTGACAACATATGAGAAATGAATGGGATCAAAACCATGACAAAGCTTAAGATGTCTACTAATCACATGTCAAATTTCAAGTTCATCCAATAATGCATGAGAATTTCACAAATCAAATGAGAACATGTGTCACAAAAAGTCAACATATGACAAAACAGGGGAGAAAATCCCAAACAATTAGGAAATGCCATCAATAATTCCAAAAAAATTGACATGTAAACTAGACATCCACAAGTATGTTCATGCAAAAATTCAGACCAATTTGAGTTCAATAAGCATGGTAATAAAAATCATGAAGTTGGACATCAATGGTGTGACACAAATTGTCACACCCCTATTCAAAAAATCATAACTCCACAACCAGCAATGATAAATTCACAAACTCTACACCAAAATCGCCATGAAGGTGTCTAGTTTAAGCACAAAAAATTTGGGAAGCATTGGATAATGTATCATCATTTCACAATCAATTTGGTGAGACATACACAAAATGGACACATATGACAAACCCTAGCACAATTTAAAAATCCACTCATGCAAAAAATCTAGAAAAATCATCATAAAAAACTAGAGATCAAGAGGAGCATTTAGCAAAAAATCCCATGAAATTTGGATTAAAAACGAAGCACTTATGATTTTTGCAAGATTGGTACATAAAATGAAATAAAAATTAAGAAAGAAAATGAATTAATGGAAATATAAACACGGAATGGTATTATGGTAATATTTGGACTCACTAAGTGAAACGCTGTGTTTCACTTAGTGAGGTGGCGTGCAATGATACGCTCATGGCAATGCAACAGTGAGTCTTCATGAAAAACAGAAATCCAAATGGCCAACGCGATTTTCTGGGTTTACAACATTAGGGTTCGTATGCTACAGTGGCCATGTTCATGATCATGAAGATCAAACTTTCCAGATTTTGGAATCAAGCATGGCAATCGAATCATCTAACAATATACATCAACATTCCAACAACCATTTTCATTAAATCATGCTAACAAGAAAGAACAAAGCACAAACATATTTGAATGTCAAGCTTCATTTCAACATAACTTCTACAATACTCGACCATTTTCAATGATTTAAAGTTCATCATATTCAGCATGGCAAGATCTTCATAAGGCATAGCATGATTTTGAAAAATGAGAGAGTCGAAAATCTTACCAGATTTGAAGAGCAGTGATGATTCTTGGTTTTTTGGTCGTATTATGTTGAAACAGAAGCTTGATGATGCTCCAAGAGATGAATGGACAAGGAGTTTTAGCTCAACAATGTTGGATCATGCTCAAATCGAAAGCTGCCATGGAAGAGAGCTCAGTAGAACAGTGCTGCTTTTCTTGCTTACAGTTGGGATTTGAGGCTTCCAAATGCTTCCAATGTGATGGTGAATGATGAAGCAAAGCTCACAAACACGAGCCCTTTGAAGATTTTAGAAAAAAGTTCAAATGGAGAGTGAGAGTGTTTTGAGAGAAAAATGAATTTGATCTGTTTTGTGTATTGTGTGCTAGGGCTTCTCAGCAGAAAAATGTTGTATATGTACTGTGTTTAAGCTGCTAAGTTTGGTTAATTTGAGTGGTAATGAAAATTAACTCAAAATGACATGTTTTTGGTTAATTTGTGGATTTCACTCAAAAATGCATGGGCATGGCTTACAACTGCGAATTTGGGCCTTAAGCATGTCCAAAATATCATTTCTGAGCATTTTCAATTGGTGAAATATGTTGGAAAGGCTTAATTTGAAAACTCATTTTTTTACCTCACTCAATTTTAATTCATGTACTTTGAAAAAGACCATTTTGATTGGAATATTTTTGGTGAATTGTGATGAAAGATTTGGATAGAGCACATCAAATAGGACTTGTAGCAAAAAACCTCACTCAATTTGGCCAAATGGTTTGGAAGATATGGCCTTTTGAAGTTCAAAATTTTTTGAGAATGATTTGATCATAACTTGCCAACCATACATGAGAAATGAGTGTTCTTGGACTTTTTGGAAATGGGAGAACAAGATCTTCAACTTTCATGTTGGGCAAAAATTCATTTGAAGCTTGTATGATGATGTAATTTTGAGGAGAAGAAGTTTCCATTTTTGGCAAAGTCCAATTACAGGTCAACTTTCTATTTTTGGAAATTTCTTGACTGACTTCAAATTCTTCACTGTGGATGTTTGACATGTTATATGAGGCTTATATGAACATGAATGAGGCCTCTCAGACCAATTCCCATCATCAAATCACTGATTAAATGCATAGTTGACCAAGGTTGACTTCAGTTGACTTTGCTAGGGTTTTGCTTGATTGAACCATGTTCTGATGAATTCCAAGCCCCTACCACTTGATATCTTGATTCAAAATGATGTCACAACTCATATGAACTCTTGATGAATGATCATGGTGCCCAAATTCTTCAAGAATGGCCATCATCCACTGCTCAATGACTGGTTTGACTGATTTGACCTAATTGGCTTCATCTGCAAGTAACATGGTTAGCTGACAATATTTTTGTACTTTTGGTTAGCAAACAATATGAAAAGCAATGATATACAAATGCAAAAACATGCTTGGTGATCAAGAACCACACTCACAAGGTACCCATCCACTAGGAGGGAAGCTAGGGCATGCAATGATCCTTGAGGCCATGATATGATATGATATGGGCCATGAGGGATCTTGGGGACAAAATTGGGGTCTTACAGATGCCCCTATTTAAGGTCATTCTAGCCGGAGAAGTGAAGTTTAGAAATCTTCATCTCGACGCGGTAGAATGGGCTTAAATAACAGTAATGAGACAAATTTTGGTCCCTAAGAGACCTCATGATGCAAATGTATGCATGCAAAAGACACAAACTCTGTGGGGAATATGGTTCACACAGAAGAAAGACGATCCATCGGAGTAATACACTCACCAGGAACAGAGACTCTAACAAGACTCTTGTTGGGGATAGTAAAGAAAAAGAATGCGTGAGCAGGACACGACTTCAAGTTGGGGAAAAACAAAAATCAGACTGGAGACCTCACTTGGGAGTGAAGGACTCACACTGGGGAAAAGAATTCCAAAGGAAAATAAATCCATTGGAGAGACACAAGCTGACTCCTGGGAAGAAGCAACAGGAAACTCAACTGAGGAAGTACCAAAGAAATGAGGTGTTACCGGTATAAGGGTAACAAACTCAGGAAGAATGAACATCTAAGACCGGTATAAGGGTGAGAGATATCAATCAACCAAACATCTGAGAAAGACCTGAAAAAGGTACATAAACTCAGGAAAATCTGACTCCGCAGGGGACCGAGGTCATAATAGGGAGCAGAAAGGAAGGAACACCAAGGATACCGGGTTGTAGGTATGTAACAGGTGACCGACCAAAGACGTGGATTGGTGTGTGTTCCAAAACACTCATCATCCTGAAGAGAGCGAAAGCAAACTTGTTTATAGGATGGATATTTGATTCTATAAAGAATGCAAATCTTACTCAGTTGGGGAAACAAACAAAGTGTTCGACAAAAGAGTGCATGAGATATATTATCTATAGCCGTCAAAACGTAGATAATGTACTCGCATGGAAAATTATCCTGAACCGGGTTGTAGGTTGTTTATAGGATAAGATCCGAAATCGTGAATTGGTTTGTGTTCCAAAACACTCATCATCCTGAAGAAAGCTAGAACAGCAGACTTGTTTATAGGACGGACGTTCGATTCCACAAGGAATACGAAACTTACTCTACGGAGAAAACAATCAAAAGATTGACCCAAGAGTGAACGAGATATAATATCCATTGCCGTCAGAACGTGGATAGAATACTCACATGGAAGATTATCCTGAACCGGGTTGTAGGTTTGATTATAGGATAAAATCCGAAGACGTGAATTGGTTTGTGTTCCAAGACACTCATCATCCTGAAGAAAGCTAGAACAGCAGACTTGTTTATAGGACGGATATTCGATTCCACAAGGAATGCGAATCTTACTCGATTGGGGAAGATCAACAAAGGACTCCAACCAAAGAGCGCATGAGACATATTGTTCATTACCGGCAGACCGTGAATAATATACTCGGAAGGAAAAGACACCAGAGATACCGAAGTATATAATAGGTGACTAACCAAAAAGAGAGACAATCGATACCAAGCATACGGGTAAACGAAAGACAACTCAAAGGATAAATTGCAAGCATCCGGCAATTATCCGACAACAAAGAAATACTCGATTCCGCAAAGGGAAAAAAGCGAATCTTACTCGACCAGGGAAACACGAAAGGCTTCGACTGAAGAGTACATGAGATATATTATTCATAGCCGTCAAAACGTGAATAATAACCTCGCATGGAAGATTATCCTTAACCGAGTTGTAGGTTGTTTATAGGATAAAATCCGAAAAGAAAGGCATCGGGATACCAAACTAGGTATATAATGATGAACAATCAAAGGGAGCAACAGACATTACCAACAAGAGGGTAAATGAAAGAAGACTCGCTGGGAATGCATTGATGGAAATCAATGATCCGGGGAACAGAATTCACTGACAAAAGGTGAAAGGACCCGCTGGGGACAAAATTGCTAGCATACGGCAATTATCCACAAAAGACTTGCTGGGGATATAAGTGCTTATCTGAGCAACTTATCCAAGCGAAGTAAAATCAACATCAAGCACTAGATGAAGATAACCACAAAGAGGGGATTGTCATCGGTTGGGATGAACAACAAAATTAACTCTGCAAGTGGAGAAAACAGGGTTTATGACTACCGGTTCGTAGGTAGAAAAACCGCAAAGATAGGACTTACGACTGCTGGTTTGTAGGCAGAGGGCCAAACTCTGGTGGGGATAACCACAAAATTAGGGTTTACATCTACCGAACACGGGGTAGAAAACCAACAACTCCGCGTGGGGATAGAACAAATCACAAATCCGCACGGGAAACCAAAATAGGGCTTATAACAAACCACAAACTGCCGGAGAGCAGGAAAATAGGATTTACAACTACCGACTGTTAGGTAGAAAACCAAAACTATTCCGCTGGGGAACAACCCACTGGGAAGCACAAGACTTCTGACAAATAGCCAGTTCGGGAATAATCCGAAAAGACAGAATGAATCAAGACATGTCCTAATGAGGATGTAACTCAAATAGGAAAATCCGTCCCAATATATGTGTTGGGAGGAAACGGAAGAAACCGTCATCCACGAGGATATATCTCAGTGGGGAACTGCAGAAGGACAGACAACAGACACTTTCTGCTTACGGGGCTGACTCTATATGGAGAGATTTAGACACCCGACATCTGCTAGGGGAGATCTATTAGGGATCTGCATCACCCGTTGCAGGAGACACAACAATCAAAAGATATATGGCAAACAATGCAACATGAATATCTGAATGTTTATGAATATGCATGAATATGCATGATTTTATGTTTAATGAATGCTGACAAAACAGACAATTCTAACACAAACAGGTCCAGGAATCAAACGCCCGGTATTATACTTCCAGGGAAAAACCAACTGGAAAGCCAATCTGCTGTAGATCTATATGCTGAGAAACAAAGATCTGCGGGTACTGCTGAGGAAGCAGAGAATCAGAGATATCAGGGAACCAAATCTCCGAGTGACGGATCAACAAACAAACCGATCAGGGCATAGAAGGTCACAACGGGAAAAACAGCCACCAAGACGAATCTGTTAGGGAACAAGAGAAAACCCAAGATATCTGCAGGGGATCCCAGTGTCAACTGAGAAACAAAAAGTGCATTGCACAAGCATGAACGGCTGTAGAAGCAATTCCACATAACTTCGCTGGGGAACAACCCACTGAGGGAGAATGTACCACACAAGTAGATTCTGCAACAAGCCACTCTACTTGGGGAGAACTCACAAAGCAAACTGATCGCAACAAGTAGATTCTGCAATATAGGCCACTCTACTGGGAATCACAAGCAGTCAGGAAATCAATCCGTTCTCTGAATGCTAGAGCCATCATCCGACCATACTGGGGATTGAAGGAGTATTCAACAGGCGAAACTGCCACAACAAACGTTCTGCAGACTATGCTGAGGAAAAGAGGGTTGAAACACTAGGATGTCAACCCAATCAACCACTGAATAAGAAAATAAATCTTGCTCTGCTGAGGAGAACAAACACTCTGATAGAGAGACAGCAACAACTCTACAGACGACTTCGCCGGGGGAAAGGTAAAGTATCGGGTATCAAACCGCCGACTTACCGAGTCTTTTAAAAGGAAAATGACTGTGCTGAAGAAACAGACAACTCTGCTGGCACCTGTATTGGGGAGAGTGACAACAACTCTGCTTGCGAATATGCTGAGGAGACAAATAAAGTCTGGGGATGTCGACCCACTGGAGAAAGTGACGGGGCACCAAGATGACAAACCATCAATCGCCGAATCTCACAAGGGAACATCCATGCTGGGGAAAACTGCTGCTGGGGAAAACGAAGTCTTCAACAACACTTTGCTTGGGGAACAACCCCATCAACAACTCTGTTTGAGGAACAACCCCAACAAAGATCTGAAGAAAGAAGATACAACCAAACTAGGAATATGAACAAATGTCTTACCTGTTGGAAATCACGCCGCCCTCGGGAGAGCACTGAGATATTCTTGAGTATCCTTTCAATATTGTGAATGTTCACTTTGTTTAAAACAAAATTTTTTGAAAAATTCATTTTAAAACAATGACATTTTATCAATTTAAGACATGCAAAACATTTGTTGAATTGAAACAAATAAGAGTGCAAATAATTGGATAAAAAGCTCAAATTGATTTGATGGAATGGTAGCCTGCAAATGGAAAGACTCCATAGATCTGTACAAATTTGAAATCAGTGATATATATTGGAAGAGGGCTACATTGAACATAATGATCCTTTCTCTACCAATTTGAATCTCGATGTATTCGAAGCTTCAGTTGACGACGAATCGAGAATCTTCTGACGAAATGACGACTGTGAAACAGAAAGTCTTGTCAGGATGCAGTTACTTGCCAAATCCCTAATTTTTGCCTAGATTGCCCCAGGGTGAGGTACTCAATCTAGCGGGATGCAAATATTCTATTTTCAAGTCTCTAATTTTTGCCTGGATTACCCTTGCGGGTTCTCCACCGAGACGCTCATTTTTGCCTAAGCCGCCCTTTCGGGTTTTCAACTTAGCGAGCTATTCTGTTTTTTATTTGCATATACTTTTTTTTAGGCAAAGTATCTCTTGACTGCATCTGAATTCACAGGACGAGTGAAATCCTCCCCATCCATTGTTGTAAGCATCAAAGCTCCGCCTGAAAAGGCTCTCTTAACAACATATGGACCCTCGTAGTTTGGAGTCCACTTGCCCCTGGAATCGGGCGCGAAAGACAAGACTTTCTTGAGCACGAGGTCACCTTCTCGGAACACACGAGGCTTGACCTTCTTATCGAATGCTTTCTTCATTCTCTGCTGATATAACTGACCATGACACATGGCAGTTAACCGCTTCTCTTCAATCAGATTCAACTGGTCATAACGACTCTGGATCCATTCAGCATCAGTCAACTTGGCTTCCATCAAGACTCTCATTGATGGGATCTCCACCTCTACTGGGAGAACAGCTTCCATGCCGTAAACAAGAGAGAAGGGGGTTGCCCCTGTTGAAGTGCGTACAGACGTACGATATCCATGCAAAGCAAATGGCAGCATCTCATGCCAATCTTTGTACGTGACAGTCATCTTCTGGATGATCCTCTTGATATTCTTATTGGCAGCTTCAACAGCCCCATTCATCTTAGGTCTGTAGGGAGAAGAATTATGGTGCGCAATCTTGAATTCAGCGCACAACTCATTCATCATCTTGTTATTCAGATTGGATCCATTATCAGTAATGATCCTCTCTGGCACACCATAACGGCAAATCAGCTGGTTTTTGATAAACTTCACAACCACCTGTCTGGTTACATTCGCGTACGAAGCGGCTTCAACCCATTTGGTGAAGTAATCAATTGCTACGAGAATAAACCGGTGTCCGTTGGACGCTTTCGGCTCAATCATGCCGATCATGTCGATTCCCCACATAGAGAGAGGCCATGGTGATGAAATCACCTTCAAAAGTGTTGGAGGAATATGAATCTTATCCGCATAAATTTGACACTTGTGACATTTCTTCACATACTTGCAACAGTCAGACTCCATTGTCAGCCAATAGTAGCCTGCTCTCAACATTTTCTTAGCCATGGCATGTCCATTGGAATGAGTACCAAATGAACCCTCATGGACCTCAGTCATCAACAGGTTTGCTTCGTGTCTATCCACGCATCTGAGCAAAACCATATCAAAATTTCTCTTATACAGCACTTCACCACTGAGGTAGAAACTGCCTGACAACCTTTTCAAAGTTTTCCTATCTTTCACACATGCCCCAGGCGGGTAGACCTGGTTCTGGAGGAAATTCTTGATATCAAAATACCAGGGCTTGTCATCTTTCACTTCTTCAATCGCAAATATGTGAGCCGGTCTGTCCAAGCGCATCACAGTAATATTGGGGACATCATTCCACCATCTGACCACAATCATGGAAGCAAGCGTAGCAAGAGCGTTTGCCATCCGATTATCCTCTCGAGGAATGTGATAAAATTCAACTTCTGTAAAGAACGTTGAAATCCTCCTTGCATAATCTCTGTATGGGATGAGACCAGGTTGATTCGTCTCCCATTCACCCTTGATCTGATTGACAACCAGGGCTGAATCACCATAGACATCAAGATACTTGATTCTCAAATCAATGCATTCTTCAAGTCCCATAATACAGGCTTCATACTCCGCCATGTTATTCGTGCATTTGAAAGTTAGCCTTGCTGTAAACGGAATGTGTGAACCTTGAGGAGTAATGATCACTGCCCCAATTCCATTTCCATATTGATTAACAGCGCCATCAAACACCATCGTCCATCTGGAACCAGGTTCCGGACCTTCATCAAGTGTAGGTTCATCGCAATCTTTCATCTTCAAATACAGAATTTCCTCATCAGGGAAGTCATACTGAACAGACTGATGATCTTCAATCGGCTGGTGCGCTAAATGGTCAGCCAAGATACTACCTTTGATAGCTTTTTGAGCTCGATACTCGATATCATACTCAGACAACAGCATCTGCCAACGGGCAATCCTCCCAGTTAAAGCAGGCTTCTCGAAGATATACTTAATCGGATCCATTCTGGATATCAACCAAGTTGTATGATTTATCATGTACTGGCGCAAACGCTTAGCAGCCCAAGCCAAAGCACAACACGTCTTCTCAAGCATAGAGTACCGAGACTCACAATCAGTAAACTTTTTACTGAGGTAGTATATAGCAAATTCCTTCTTCCCTGATTCATCTTGTTGACCGAGTACACAACCCATCGGGTCTTCAAGAACTGTCAAATACATGATCAGAGGTCTTCCTTCCACAGGCGGAGACAATATCGGAGGTTCAGACAGATATTCTTTGATACTATCGAAAGCTTTCTGGCAATCCTCGGTCCAATCATGAGACTGATCTTTCCGGAGGAGCTTGAATATCGGCGCACATGTGGCAGTCATGTGGGATATAAATCTGGAAATGTAATTCAAGCGGCCAAGAAAACCTCGGACTTGCTTCTCAGTTTTGGGTGCAGGCATCTCTTGTATTGCTTTGACCTTTGCAGGATTAACCTCAATACCTCTTTCACTTACCACAAAACCCAACAATTTTCCAGAACGGACTCCAAATGTACATTTGTTCGGATTCAGGCGAAGTTTGAACTTCCTCAAACGTTGAAAAAGCCTCAACAAATGCTCAATATGCTCAACTTCCGTTCGGGACTTAGCAATCATATCATCAACATAGACCTCTATCTCCTTATGCATCATGTCATGAAACAAGGTAGTCATAGCTCGTTGATACGTGGCTCCGGCGTTCTTCAAACCGAAGGGCATCACTCGATAACAGAATGTTCCCCAAGGTGTGATGAATGTTGTCTTCTCCATATCCTCGGGTGCCATCTTGATTTGATTATATCCGGAAAATCCGTCCATAAACGAAAAGACTTTGAATTTGGCTGTATTGTCTACCAACATGTCAATGTGTGGTAGAGGAAAATCGTCTTTCGGACTAGCCTTATTCAAATCTCTATTATCAACGCACATACGGACTTTTCCGTCCTTCTTAGGAACAGGCACAATATTGGCCACCCATTGAGGATATGTAGAAGTCACCAGAAACCCCGCATCAATTTGCTTCTAAACTTCCTCTTTGATCTTCACTGCCATATCTGGATGAGTTCTTCTGAGCTTCTGCTTCACAGGCACGCACTCAGGCTTCAAAGGTAGGAAATGTTGCACAATATCTGTATCTAAACCCGGCATGTCTTCATAGGACCAAGCAAAGATATCTGAATATTCTCGTAGCAAGCTGATCAAATCTTCCTTGACAGACTCTTCAAGAAGTGCCCCAATCTTCACCAGGCGAACACAATCCTCAGACCCCAAGTTAACTGTTTCCAAGTCTTCGAGATGCGGCTGAATGATCTTCTCTTCGTGCTCAAGGAGACGGGTAATCTCATCAGGAATCCCCTCAACGTCATCTTCCTCTGCCTCAAATACAGGGAATTCAAAATTGGGCGATGGCGTTGGATCATTATGTTCAATGGGTTTTAGGATCAACCTGCATAATGATTTTGGTTAATGAAAAACTTTAGCATTTAAACAAACAAATCATTATGCAGATGAAAAATGTTTGCTTTTATTCTTGTTTTTTATGGTTTTTTGTGATCACTGATTTCATGCAAAAAAGCAAAAAGTGAAAACAAAGGAAAAACAAATGTTTAACAATGCATTAATTGAATGAAAACATCATTGTATATATGCTTTGCCAACAATGTCATCACTTCTCCTTTTGGCATGGGAGAAGGGTTTCAAACAAAGTGAACAATTACTCTGATCTATGGATGACCGTAGGAACATCTACAGCGACCCAATTGTGGCAGACACCACCAGGAATAACGAAGTTGTTCACGTCTTCTGCCTCCTCTTTCAAGATAGCAGCAGCTTCCTCTTCTTCAGACTGATCGTCATGGATGAATCCTCCACTCTTGAACAGACCTTGCTCATTAAATGCCCCAGAACAGTAGCCAATGCCAACCCGGGATCTATTATCTTCAATTTCAAGCACCTTCCCCAAACCAGCAACTGCACCACATTCAATGGCCAGCTTCGCATCACGGTAGGAAGTGAATGAAGGAGACTTCTTCTCGATTGGTTCATCAATAGATAAAGCTTGGAACTGAGTTCCAACTTCATCCTCAGCGTCAATGTACAAGAAAGAAGACAGATGGCTAACCAGGAGAGCCTTTTCTCCCCCTACTACAACCAATTTCTTGTTTTTCACAAATTTCAACTTCTGGTGTAGGATGGATGTCACGGCGCCAGCCTCGTGAATCCATGGTCTGCCTAAGAGACAGCTATAAGATGGGTGGATATCCATCACCTGGAAGGTAACTTGGAAATCACTTGGTCCAATTTTGATAGGGAGATCAACTTCCCCAATCACGGTCTTACGCGACCCATCGAATGCTTTCACAACGACCCCACTCTGCCTCATAGGAGGCCCTTGATATGACAATCGAGAGAGTGTGGATTTTGACAATACATTTAGAGAAGATCCGGTGTCCACCAACACATTGGACATTGCATCAGATTTGCAATTCATGGAGATATGTAAAGCCATGTTGTGGTCTCTTCCCTCCTCAGGGAGATCAGCGTCACAAAAGCTCAAAATGTTGCAAGCGGTGATGTTTGCAACAATACTATCAAATTGCTCAAGGGTGACGTCGTGATCTACATACGCCAGATCCAAGACTTTCTGCAGAGCCTCCCTATGGGGTTCTGAATTCAGCAGCAAAGAAAGAATGGAAATCTTGGATGGTGTTTGTAGAAGCTGGTCTACAATGTTGTACTCACTCTTTCTGATGAGCTTCAGCATCTCATCAGATTCTTCATCTACAATGCCGCTCGGGCCAACTGAAGAAACGGGAGTCTTTTGTACGGAGGAGGATGGTTTGGCAACATCAAGTGTCGGATTCTGAACATTTACAGCGGTCCCAACCGGACGCTCAACAGTATCAGAAGCAACAGCCTTAGGAGGCGCAGAAAACACATGACCACTTCGGGTCAACCCACTTACATCAGCAACGGTGGTTACGGAAGTGGAAGGTAAAGACAGTTCTACCCCATCTTGGACAGCAACAGGGTTATATCTGAATGGCACAGCTTTATCAGATGAATAGGGCACAGGGCCTGCAGGTTTAATGACCAAGGAAGGGGAAGCCTTCGGCTTGTTGCTATTGTAACGAATAACAACAGGCTCGGGTAGCTTGAACACTAGCGAAATCACACTCACTTCAGGTTCAGCTTTATCAACATTGCGATTCTGCAGAATCTCAATGGTACCTTCTGTAACACCCTTCTAAAATACCCCAAATATTTAATTAAAATAACAATATATCAATCAGAGTAATTATGCAATTAAGGGTGTCACACAATCATTTCACACCATTCACCATAATAACTGTCATGCTCTTTTATTAATTCAAAACATAAAGCATTTGCACAATACGCAGCGGATAGAAATCAAATCAATCATGCAAAACATGTAACACATTACATGTAAAATTATTCAACAAGGTAAAACACCCCGTCCCGATGTTACATCTATCAGAGCATGACCCACTAAGGAGACTACACTAGACTCCAAGCACTAGCTTCTACTCAATCACTGCTCGTTACCTGAAAAATAGTTGTAAGGGTGAGTTCCTCAATCGATATAATAAGCATTATAAAATATCATGTAATGCTAAGTAAATAACACATTAATCACCCTAATCATATCACACATTCAGTAACGGCACATCAACTCAAATATCATACTCAATACCAACACAATTCATACTCATACTCAATGCCATCACAAACACACGTATAATATTGGAATACATCCATTCATATTATACGTCATACATACATTATGCAATGAGACTCCATGCATGCGGTACCGACTATTCGTGAACATATAGTTCAACCTCACCGATCAAATCCAGATACGGCTACCAAGCCCACTAGTCCCACTCATTTGAGACCTAGTGACTCACTCACTAAGTCCTCACCATGGGAATTAGCTACCACCCCAAGGGCTATGCTATGCACGCTAATCACCTAGCATGCAAACATCAACAACAATCCACAATGATTTACTCACTAATTCCTCACCATGGGAATTAGCTACCACCATAAAGGCCACAATATGCATGCTAATTCACCTAGCAATGCAACATCATCAACAACAATCCACAATGGACATATGCTCACACTCTAAGCCATAAAACAGTCCATTCACCAACACATGCACAACATATACATTCACAACATTATGCATATTTTCACACATCATCAGCATATTTATCCCATAATTATATCATGTCATGCCAAATAATTCAATCACAGTATTAGCACACTCTACTAATACCTATCCTACTCAAAACAACGGGAAATAATCCCTACTATATCACACACCGATATAGGCCAATCACCAATTATGTTCACAACATTAAAATATCAATTTTTCCAATTTCCAACAGTGTTAACCGGTTAACGCCCTGGGTTAACCGGTTAACGCAGGACAGAACACGCTTCCTGGCCAATTTAACAGTGTTAACCGGTTAACGCCCTGGGTTAACCGGTTAACGCAGACAGAACAGCAATTTCTCAGAAATCACAACAGTGTTAACTGGTTAACGCCCTGGGTTAACCGGTTAACGCAAGCAAAACAGCAATACTTCACAATTCCTAACAGTGTTAACCGGTTAACACCCTGGGTTAATCGGTTAACGCAAGACAGAAAGCTGTTCCTGCGCTAACACGAAGCAGAATGCAGAATTCTCCGCATTTTCCGCCGTTGGAGGGCTTCCGGACCTCCGATTCCGATTCCGTAAAAAGCTATACGTTCGGGAAATCACAACTCACACAAATACAGATTCAATTACAGCTTTAACACAACTTATCCAACACAATTTCTCAGCATTCAGTATCCCAATTAGGGTCAATTCAACGGTTTATCACTACCCATTACATGTTAACCCATAATACCCATTAAACGACGATAAACCCCCCTTACCTGAGTTAATCCGGCAATCCTTTAGCCTCAAGCTCTTCTCTTCTCCAACCTTCTTCCTCTTGCTCTGCCTCTTTGCCCTTTTCCTCTTTTCAGCCGCTTCTCTGTTTTCACGTGAAAACTCATTTTACCAAAATGGAACTCTTTTTTCCTTATTTCCAACTTATATATTTTCCAATAATTATTATTCCAATAATAATAATAATAATAATAATCCAAAAATTCCAATTATTTAATTAAATTAATAATATAATATTAACTTAAATTAAATAATTATCTTATTTTTATCGGGGTGTTACAACTCTCCCCCACTAAAAGAGTTTTCGTCCTCGAAAACATACCTCAAGCGAATAACTCCGGATAAGACTCCTTCATCTGACTCTCAAGTTCCCAAGTCACATTGCTACCTGCTGGTCCTCCCCAAGCTACCTTTACCAAAGTAATCTCTTTACCCCGCAACTGCTTCAACTCTCGATCCTCGATCCTCATAGGTGATGTTTCAACAGTCAGGTTATCTCTCACCTGTACATCATCTACTTGGACCACATGCGACGGATCAGGAATGTACCTCCTCAACTGAGACACATGAAAAACCTCATGCAAATTCGCAAGTGACGGCGGTAAAGCGATACGATAGGCTACCTCCCCTATCTTCTCCAAAATCTGATAAGGACCAATAAATCGAGGTGTCAACTTCTTCGACTTCAAAGCTCGACCAACACCAGTTATCGGAGTAACACGAAGAAACACATGATCTCCCTCTTGAAACTCAAGTGACTTCCTCCTCTTGTCGTGATAACTCTTCTGACGACTCTGAGCAATTCTCATCTTCTCCTGAATCATCTTAATCTTTTCCGTAGTCTGTTGAACAATCTCCGGTCCAACCACAGCACTCTCACCGGACTCATACCAACATAAAGGCGTCCGACATCTCCTACCATACAAAGCTTCAAACGGTGCCATACCAATGCTCGAATGAAAACTATTGTTGTAGGTAAACTCAATCAAAGGTAAGTAACAATCCCAAGCACCTCCCTTTTCCAAAACACAAGCCCTCAAAAGATCTTCCAATGACTGAATCGTCCTCTCAGTCTGACCATCAGTCTGCGGATGATATGCAGAACTCAATCTCAGCTTAGTTCCCAAAGCCTTCTGCAAACCTTCCCAAAACTTCGATGTAAATCTAGGATCTCTGTCCGAAACAATACTCGACGGAATACCATGCAAACTTACAATTTTCTCAATATACAACTCAGCTAATCTCTCTAACGGATAATCCATTCTGATCGGAATGAAATGAGCCGATTTCGTCAATCTGTCAACAATCACCCAAATAGCTTCAAAATTCTTAATCGTCCTCGGTAAACCAGAAACAAAATCCATACTGATACTATCCCACTTCCATTCTGGAATAGCCAACGGTTGCATTAGCCCAGACGGCTTCTGATGCTCAATCTTCGACTTCTGACAAGTCAAACAAGAATAAACAAAACTCGCAATTTCTCTTTTCATTCCCGGCCACCAAAATAACTTTTTCAAATCATTATACATCTTCGTAGCTCCGGGATGAATACTCAGGCCGCTACGATGTCCTTCCTCAAGAATACTCTTCTTAAGTTCGGTAACATCCGGAATACACACCCGATTACCAAATTTCAAAACACCATTCTCATCAACTCTGAATTCACCACCTTGACCTTGATTCACTAGAGTCAACTTATCAACCAAAAGCACATCGGATTTCTGACCCTCTCTAATCTCATCCAGAATACCACTCGTTAACTTCAACATTCCCAATTTAACACTATTGTGAGTACTCTCACACACCAAACTCAAGTCTCTAAACTGCTCAATTAAATCCAATTCCTTAACCATTAACATAGACATATGCAATGATTTCCGACTCAATGCATCAGCCAATACGTTTGCTTTACCCGGATGGTAATTCAAACCAAAGTCATAATCCTTCAGAAACTCTAACCATCTCCTCTGTCTCATATTCAACTCTTTCTGATCAAACAAATACTTTAAACTTTTATGGTCACTGAAAACCTCAAATCTTGACCCGTACAAGTAATGCCTCCATAACTTCAGAACAAATACCACGGCTGCCAACTCTAAATCGTGTGTCGGATAGTTCCTCTCATGAACCCTCAGTTGTCTCGAAGCATAAGCTATAACCTGCTTATTCTGCATCAACACACCACCCAAACCCAACAATGAAGCATCACAGTAAACCTCAAATGATTCCGACGAACTCGGTAATATCAGAATAGGAGCAGTAGTCAACCTTCTCTTTAACTCTTGGAAACCTTCTTCACATTTTGAGTCCCAAACAAACGCTTGCCCCTTCCTAGTCAACATCGTCAACGGTAACGCCAACTTAGAAAATCCCTCGATGAATTTCCTATAATAACCAGCCAAACCAAGAAAACTCCTTATCTCAGAAACTGACTTCGGAGCTTCCCACTTAGATACCGCTTCTATCTTAGAAGGATCAACAGCAACACCACCTCTTGAAATCACATGACCAAGAAAACTAACCTCTTCTAACCAAAATTCACACTTAGACAGCTTAGCAAATAACTTCTTTTCTCGTAGGACTCCTAAAACCAATCTCAAATGCTTAGCATGCTCTTCTTCAGATTTCGAATACACCAAAATATCGTCAATAAACACCACAACAAACTGATCTAGGTACGGATGGAAAATCCTATTCATATACTCCATAAACACTCCAGGCGCATTAGTCACAACAAAAGGCATTACAGAATACTCATAATGTCCATACCTCGTTCTGAAAGCAGTCTTCTGAATATCCTCAGTTTTCACACGTATCTGATGATAACCCGATCTCAAATCTATTTTGCTGAACACACTCGCACCAACCAACTGATCCATCAAATCATCAATCCTCGGCAAAGGATACCGATTCTTGATCGTCACTTTATTCAGTTGCCTGTAGTCCACACACAACCTCATAGTACCTTCTTTCTTCTTAACCAATAACACTGGTGCACCCCACGGTGACACACTCGGACGAATAAATTTCTTATCCAACAGATCTTCCAACTGACTCTTCAATTCAGTTAACTCAACAGCAGACATACGGTACGGAGCCATCGATGTCGGCCTAGTACCAGGTACCAAATCAATTGAGAACTCCACTTCACGCTCTGGCGGTAATTCATTCACTTCTTCAGGAAACACATCAGGAAAATCACACACCACAGCTAGATCGCAAATCACCAGTTTATCTTTAGCCTCCAAAGTCGCTAACAGCATAAACAACTCTGCCCCATCTGCTACTGCCTCATTCACCTGCCTTGCTGATAGAAACAAACTCTTTCCTTCCTCAATCTCAGGAAAGATCACAGTCTTATCAAAACAGTTGATATAAACTCGGTTAAACACCAACCAGTTCATACCCAGAATAACATCAATCTGCACTAGTGGAAGACACACTAGGTCCATCCCAAAGTCTCTACCAAAAATACTCAAAGGACAATTTAAACAAACTGAAGTAGTAGTCACTGAACCCTTCGCAGGAGTATCAATCACCATACTTCCATGCATCTCAGATATCTCTATCTTAAGTTTCACAGCACAATCCAAAGATATAAAGGAATGAGTAGCACCGGTGTCAATAATAGCTACAAGAGGAAAGCCATTAATATAACACGTACCTCGGATCAAACGATCATCTGCAAAAGTCTCAGAACCCGATAAAGCGAAGACCTTGCCTCCCGACTGGTTCTCTCTCTTCGGCTTAGGACACTGTGGACTGATATGACCCACCTCTCCACAGTTGAAACAAGTCACAGTCTTCAACTGGCACTCTGCAGCCAAGTGACCACCTTTGCCACACTTAAAACACTTCTTCTCATTACTGGTACACTCATGGATACGATGTCCAGCCTGACCACATCTGAAACACTTAGCAGGGGCACTGGAGTCTCCCCCACTAGGCCTCTTCATCCGACTCTGTCGCTGGAAACCTTTGCCAGCTGCATACGGTTTCCCACGATCATTCTGATTCTTGCCTTTCCTATCAACCCTTTGCTGATAGCTCTCTGCTCTAGCCTTGGTATCCTGTTCAAAAATCCTGCAACAGTCCACCAGGTCGGAAAACACTCTAATCCGCTGATACCCAATAGCCTGCTTGATCTCGGGACGCAACCCGTTCTCAAACTTCACACATTTCGAAAATTCCCCAGTAGCCTCATCATAGGGAGTGTAATACTTCGACAGCTCTGTGAACTTAGCAGCATACTCAGTAACAGACCTGTTACCCTGCTTAAATTCTAAGAACTCTATCTCTTTCTTTCCTCTAACATCCTCTGGAAAATACTTCCTCAGGAATCTCTCTCTAAACACAGCCCAAGTGATCTCAGCATTCCCAGCAGATTCCAACTCAGTGCGGGTAGCAACCCACCAATCATCTGCTTCTTCTGACAGCATATGCGTACCGAACCTGACCTTCTGGTTATCGGCACACTCAGTCACTCGGAAGATCCTCTCGATCTCCTTCAACCACTTCTGAGCGCCATCTGGATCGTATGCTCCCTTGAACATTGGAGGATTGTTCTTCTGGAACTCACTCAGTTGACGAGCAGCTCCCATTCCCACAACATTCGGATTCCCTCCAAGTACTCCAGCTAGCATACCCAGAGCCTCAGCAATCGCAGCATCATCTCTACCTCTTCCAGCCATCTCTATTCTGAAAACCCAACAAACTAAACAATAAGTACTGATAGGGTTATACAACACCAATCCCGTACAGGGGAAACAGAATAATTACGACTCGACTCGACCGACTATGCTCTGATACCACTAATGTAACACCCTTCTAAAATACCCCAAATATTTAATTAAAATAACAATATATCAATCAGAGTAATTATGCAATTAAGGGTGTCACACAATCATTTCACACCATTCACCATAATAACTGTCATGCTCTTTTATTAATTCAAAACATAAAGCATTTGCGCAATACGCAGCGAATAGAAATCAAATCAATCATACAAAACATGTAACACATTACATGTAAAATTATTCAACAAGGTAAAACACCCCGTCCCGATGTTACATCTATCAGAGCATGACCCACTAAGGAGACTACACTAGACTCCAAGCACTAGCTTCTACTCAATCACTGCTCGTTACCTGAAAAATAGTTGTAAGGGTGAGTTCCTCAATCGATATAATAAGCATTATAAAATATCATGTAATGCTAAGTAAATAACACATTAATCACCCTAATCATATCACACATTCAGTAACGGCACATCAACTCAAATATCATACTCAATACCAACACAATTCATACTCATACTCAATGCCATCACAAACACACGTATAATATTGGAATACATCCATTCATATTATACGTCATACATACATTATGCAATGAGACTCCATGCATGCGGTACCGACTATTCGTGAACATATAGTTCAACCTCACCGATCAAATCCAGATACGGCTACCAAGCCCACTAGTCCCACTCATTTGAGACCTAGTGACTCACTCACTAATTCCTCACCATGGGAATTAGCTACCACCCCAAGGGCTATGCTATGCACGCTAATCACCTAGCATGCAAACATCAACAACAATCCACAATGATTTACTCACTAATTCCTCACCATGGGAATTAGCTACCACCATAAAGGCCACAATATGCATGCTAATTCACCTAGCAATGCAACATCATCAACAACAATCCACAATGGACATATGCTCACACTCTAAGCCATAAAACAGTCCATTCACCAACACATGCACAACATATACATTCACAACATTATGCATATTTTCACACATCATCAGCATATTTATCCCATAATTATATCATGTCATGCCAAATAATTCAATCACAGTATTAGCACACTCTACTAATACCTATCCTACTCAAAACAACGGGAAATAATCCCTACTATATCACACACCGATATAGGCCAATCACCAATTATGTTCACAACATTAAAATATCAATTTTTCCAATTTCCAACAGTGTTAACCGGTTAACGCCCTGGGTTAACCGGTTAACGCAGGACAGAACACGCTTCCTGGCCAATTTAACAGTGTTAACTGGTTAACGCCCTGGGTTAACCGGTTAACGCAGACAGAACAACAATTTCTCAGAAATCACAACAGTGTTAACCGGTTAACGCCTTGGGTTAACCGGTTAACGCAAGCAAAACAGCAATACTTCACAATTCCTAACAGTGTTAACCGGTTAACACCCTGGGTTAACCGGTTAACGCAAGACAGAAAGCTGTTCCTGCGCTAACACGAAGCAGAATGCAGAATTCTCCGCATTTTCCGCCGTTGGAGGGCTTCCGGACCTCCGATTCCGATTCCGTAAAAAGCTATACGTTCGGGAAATCACAACTCACACAAATACAGATTCAATTACAGCTTTAACACAACTTATCCAACACAATTTCTCAGCATTCAGTATCCCAATTAGGGTCAATTCAACGGTTTATCACTACCCATTACATGCTAACCCATAATACCCATTAAACGACGATAAACCCCCCTTACCTGAGTTAATCCGGCAATCCTTTAGCCTCAAGCTCTTCTCTTCTCCAACCTTCTTCCTCTTGCTCTGCCTCTTTGCCCTTTTCCTCTTTTCAGCCGCTTCTCTGTTTTCACGTGAAAACTCTTTTTACCAAAATGGAACTCTTTTTTCCTTATTTCCAACTTATATATTTTCCAATAATTATTATTCCAATAATAATAATAATAATAATAATCCAAAAATTCCAATTATTTAATTAAATTAATAATATAATATTAACTTAAATTAAATAATTATCTTATTTTTATCGGGGTGTTACACCTTCATTCAATAGCTTTTGAAGCTCACTGCGTACTTGGTCGCAACCCAAGCGGTTAACCGAACAGACGCGGCACTTGTCGTGGTTATGCTCCAAGTAGCTGTACTGACACAGCAAACGGTGTAATTCAACCAACGACTGCCTGATGTGGCTTACATATCTGACCTTGTACTTCCCAAGGCATTCCTGAATCATATTGACAGATTTCGCATGCGCAGGCAATGGGTTCTTGGTGACGTTCGGGCCTGAATCTTCAAAACTCAGAATACCACATCTTACAAGGTCTTGAACCTTGGTCTTCAGCTGAAAACAATTCTCTATATCGTGGCCCGGAGCGCCAGAATGATAGACACAGTGCAGGTCAGGCTTATACCACCACCGAGGGTTGACCGGTATAGCCGGAGGATCTCTTGGAGTAATCAGCTTCCGCTCTAATAGAGAGGGATATAACTCTGCGTAAGACATGGGAATCGGATCAAAACTGATCTTCTTCCTATCATAACTCACATTCGCCTGATTACTTGTGCTACCACGAGGCTGGTAAGCCTGTTGTTGTGGACGAGACTGTTGTTGTTGGTACTGAGGTTGTTGATATTGTTGTTGATGCTGATACTGTTGATGTTGGTATTGCTGATGCTGCTGAGCATTGTCTTTGAAAACAGGTGCTATATGAGCCACCTGGTGCTGATGACCGGCACGACGTGCAGGCTTCCTCTGAACAGAGGGTCTTCTATGCTTGGGCTGGGATTGCACAGCATGTGCTTCCCCTTCTTTCCTCTTAAACGCCCCATATCGTTTAGAAGAAGAACCATCATCTTTTGCCAACCGTCCTTCACGGACACCTTTTTCGAGACGCATCCCCATGTTCACCATCTCGGTGAAATCAGAGGGAGCGCTTGCTACCATCCGCTCATAATAGAATGAGCCAAGAGTCTTCAAAAAGATCTTGGTCATTTCCTTCTCCTTAAGCGGTGGAGTGATTTGAGCTGCCAGCTCTCGCCATCTCTGGGCGTACTCCTTGAACGTTTCCTTGTCCTTCTGTGACATGGACCTGAGTTGATCTCGGTCAGGCGCCATATCGACGTTGTACTTATATTTCTTGACGAAAGCTTCGCCAAGGTCGTTGAAGGATCTGATATTGGCACTGTCCAAGCTCATGTACCATCTGAGCGCGGCACCGGATAGACTGTCTTGAAAATAATGAATCAGGAGTTGATCATTATCAGTCTGTGTGGACATCTTCCTGGCGTACATGACCAGGTGAGCGAGTGGACAGGTGTTCCCTTTGTACTTTTCAAAGTCAGGAACTTTGAATTTGATCGGTATCTTCACACCGGGAACAAGGCACAACTCGGCAGTAGACTTGCCGAACAAATCTTTAGCTCGAAGAGTCCTCAATTCCTTTCTCAGCTCAAGGAATTGGTCGTTCATGGCGTCCATCTTTTCATGAACGTCTGAGCCCTCAGATGGCTCGGAGTGGTAGATGGTGTCGTCTACCCTTGGCATGGTATGCACGACAGGAGGAGCGGGAACAGGGACCGGGCTAGATGCCAGCATGTGAGCAAATGTTGGCGCGGGAAGATAAGGCATAAAACCTGGAGGCATTCCCCAAGGGAACCCGGGTGGCATAGCATTGGGCGCATGAGCGCTGACTGGCACAGTTGAAGTGGCTACTTCTGAGATGACTGTCCTCTGAGTAGGAGTTGCGGGCGGCGGAGTAGGTCGATTCTGAGCAGCGAGGAGTTGCTCCATCAAAGCGCCAAGTCTGGCGACCTCTTCCTTCAATTCTCTGTTCTCTTGTTCTAGTTGCTCCATGACTCTCGCAGAATTGACTCGCGTATAATACCGGTGAGCCAGATTGTCTTCAAAATAAATGAAGAACAGAGGGTTAGGGCAAGAAGACCAGAAACAAAGGGTACCTGCTTATGCAAAAATGATGCATGAAATGCTTGTGCAGATGCTTTGTTTATTTTCAAGGAACCCTTAGGGTATTGTTTGCGATATTTTGAATTGTTAAAACATTTTAATTTCTCACGGAAAATATTTCATTCAAATATATCAAGACAAAGAAGTACATCATTTTTTTTCATTATTACAAAGAGAAAAGGGAAATAAACATCCTATGGATCCCTAGAAGCTCGGGATGCTGGAAGACGAGAAGTGCACAGCTTCTTGATCTCTCTCTCATAGGCAGCTTCCATATCTGCTTTTTCCTTCGCAAGTCGATCATACCTCCTCTTCCAGAATTTGGAAGACTGAGGAAGCAGAGAGGTCCAAGTGTCGTTCGGGTCGTCGATCACTCGATGCTCGAGGAACTCAATCATAGCGTCCTTTTCCTTAAGCTGCTGAAGCAATTCCTCTCTTTCACGGATCCAAGCACGTGAAAGGTCTTCTTCTCTCAACTCCTCTACACGTTGGGTAGGGAGGGTTGAAGGCCCAACCACATCCAACGGTGTAGGTCTCGGATGATCATACGGCATCAAGTACATGGCAGCTCTCTGTTTGACCCAAGAGGTGTATGGCTCCAAAGCAATGCAGTTCTTTGGACCCAACTCATTCCTACTCTTCTTGTGAATACTGCGCCAAGCACGGACAAATCTGGCTTTCAGGCCTTGGGGATCTTTACCCTCCTGGAAGAACACACCTTCTAACAGAATGTTATTAGGTTTATCCTTCAGGGGGAACCCAAGCTGACGTCGTGCGAGAATAGGATTATAGCTGATCCCACCACATGTGCCAAGAAGAGGCACATTAGGGAATTCACCATAATAGTCAATGATCTGGACGGTATCATACACGCGATCATACCAAGTGATGTCATCATTGGTGAGAGACATAAGTCTCTGAGACCACCGGAGCCATCCCTTGTTCTCCTTGAAAGCAACTGTCTGCGGCAAGTGCGAAATAAACCACTTGTATAGCAAAGGTAGACAGCAGACAATGACTCCTCCACCTTTTGCATTCCTCAAATGCAAAGAGACATAGGCATCGCCCAACAAAGTCGGAACGGGATTAAGAACTGAGAAGATCCTAATGGCGTTCATGTCCACGAACTTGTCGAAGTTGGGAAATAACACTAATCCATAGATGAGCAGCACAAACAAAGCCTCGAAGGCATCCTCACTCATGGCTTTCCCATAAAAGGTAGCTTGAGAAATAAGGAACTCGGAAGGAAAACCCTGAATTCCGCCTTTGGTAGTCAGATTAGCTTTAATCAGATCTTCATCTATGTGCAACAAACTAGCAATCTCACGAGCAGTCAGAATACTCTCTAGGCCACTGAACGGCACTTGATCCAGAATCGGAATCCCAATAAGGTGAGAATATTCCTCCAAGGTTGGCAACAGCTGGAAGTCCGGAAATGAGAAGCAATGATACAGCGGATCATAAAACTGAGCCAGAGTACTCATCAACCCTTCATCAACCTGAGTAGTCAGCAGAGGTAGAAGCTTCCCATAACGAGCTTTGAAACCCAAGGGATCTAATACATAAGATGTCAGATTCCTTAACTCTTTTACATCGGGCTGTTTAAAGTTGTACTTCTTTGTATGCCTTTTTGGTCTTTCCATGTTTGAAAATTTTGCAAATAAACCCTTTTAAGTTCCTTGAAATTTTTTTTTTTTTTTGATGACATGAAGTGCAGATGAATGCATGAATGCATGAATGCAACAACCACACTCAAGGATCAAACAAAACACACCAAACAAAGGTCATGGGAAAGCTCATTGTATCCCTAATATCAATCATCCATTTTGGTGGATTTAGGTTTTCACCTTATCGACACCCAAGTTCCATTGATATTAACGGTACATGAACCGGCTCGAACATCCTTAATATCAACCATCCTTTTTGGGGGATTTAGGTTTTATACTTGATCAACGCCCAGGGTCCATTGATATTAAGGTTGTCTGAACGACTCAACCACGAATCACGGGTTTGTTGAGAGTCACGAGCATAGAGTCTCGGTTAAGAACCACCCAAAGGGAGTGTACTAGGGTTTAAACCTGCCAGACATGTTCTATCAGAGGTTCCCATAATCATCGTTCCATCTTTCGAATATTATCGGAGGAACGAATACTCGTATTCCAAGAATATTCTCAAGAGAAACTCTTATGAGTGTAGTATCGCGTAACAATCGCATCAGAACTTACATCTGAACGATCTCCGCACTACGTTCCTAAAAAATAGGCCAAGATGGGTTTGGTAAACTAAGGTCCTTGGCTTCTGCGGCACATGATTGAAAGAATAATGCCTAACCACAAATAACTTGTGTGACATTATTAATCCAACATGACCTCCACCAAGTGAATGGACTCGCAAGTCAACTGGCTAAGGAATACTCCACACCAGTCAACAAGACTATGCCATTCTCCTATCCTAGAGTGCACTCGAGTTCGGGTATAGAACTCATCTCACAGATCACCAAAGCAAACAGCAATTGTATATCAAGCAATTCAAACATTACAATCAATACAGTTATCCCAAATGGTACAAAAATATGTCAAATAACAAATAACAATATAGCACAACAAAGGTGAAAAGTAGGCAATACAACCAGGGATGATGCTTCCCCAGCAGAGTCGCCACTTTTCTGTAGCGGTGTATTCGTCGCTATATGATTTATTGATTAAACCATAAGCAAAGCATACAATGAATTCGAGTCGCCACCGCACTTTTATTTATCCAAAGGACTGGCTAAAAAGCGAACAAAAGCCTAAGAAGTTTTACGCGTAGAAAACTAATGAAAAGATCAGAGAGTCTGGGTAAGGGGTAAATTATGCAATGGGAAGGTGTTAGGCACCCACTACGTCCTAGGTACTCCTAGGGAGCCCTTTTCACACTTGTTGTATAAAATTGTTATTTGTTATGAAATATTTATTGTGCAAACATGATTGGGATGATGAGAAAAGAATATACAAGTTAGTTATTTTTGTGTTCGAACGGATGAACCCGTTGCCTACGTACCTTCCATCAAAGGTAAGGATCAAAACACCGTAGTTCGGCTAAAAGATTTCCAAAAGGTTTGTGAGTTCAATTTTAAACAATAGCACTTGAGGCTTTTCATTATCAATGGGAGAAAACTCGACCAAGACCAACATCCACCATGCGAGGAAAGCTTCGACGTACTAGAGGGGTTAACCCTGTTTTCAGTACGGAAGTCTTATAGTCGACTCACTAAGGATAGGGTGAGGTTTACATCAACCACAATGATAATTGAAACCTATGGCTAATGCATGAAAACTTAGCAGGAATGGACAAAGCCAAAACAATTGAATGGGTGAAGTTAATTGATTATGAGTGTTCATGAAAGCAGGGTCAAAGTATGATTAAGATTGATTCAAAGAAGTATTATGAAAGGGAGTTAAAAAAGTCAAGGACTTGGGTCCAGGTTTTTGATTTGAAAACATGAAGATGTTTGCACAATATTTAGCTCAAGTTTGAAAGCAATGTGTGAAAAGGTTTAGGACATAATGGGTGAATGGATGAAGATGGCATGTAAAACTTCCTAGAATGTTCACCTCTTGAAATCATATTGAAGATGACTCAAGTATGTCCTTTGGAATAGGCAATGAGCAATAACAAAATAAGCAAACAAGTGATACCGGATTCCACTCAATGGTCTTACTCCAATCTCACAAACAAAAGCGGATACCGGATACCAATAGATGGATTTACACCAATCTCCTAAACAAAGAAACAAGGATGTCGGAAGCCAATAGCTGGACTTATTCCAATCTCCCTAAACAAAACGAAACTTGGATACCGAATGCCAATCTGTCTGGGCTTATACCAATATCCAACATATGATCATAGGAAATCAAATGCCAACTTGCAGGGACTTACAATTGCATCCTCACATACAACAAATGCAAATGCATCAAGCAAAGAGAAGATGAGTGGCCAATGAGATGGTCTTATACTCACTTCCATATCATAGGAACAATGGCCAAAGGATGGTCTTACAATTGTCCTCAATGGGCAAACAACAAAGATATGTCACAAAGACAAATGAGATGATCATGCACTAATGAGCAATTAATGATGATAAATGCACAAAGCATGCAAGCAGACATGTGTAAATGAACCAAGTAATTAATCAATCAAAGGCATTCAGCACACACTATAACCAAACAATCAGGCTCACACAAAGGGTTAGGCATTGAAGCCAACTGGAATAGGGTTAATGATGCTCTTAACCTTGACATTGAGAGCCAAGGTGAAGCAGATGAAAGGATATGAGGGGTGTGCCTCATGCTCTTATCCCTGGTCAGGGAGAGCTTTGAATATCAGAAGGTGTGGGATTTCAGAAAGTAGGAACTCTCTCCACAGATTATTGACTCGATAGATCTTGGGTTTTTACTCAACATGCATCAAACACAAGTAGTGTGAGCAATGTGAGTGACTCACAGAATAGTAGGAGATAGGTTGTATATCTCTTGGGTTCTACCAATTGCCTTATTCAAAGGACTTTTCCTGCTTGGGACAAATGTAAACACACACAAGCATTGCCTCTTAAGGAGGACTTCAGACAGTTGCCTGGCCAAGTAACAGGCTAAGTCTTCCAGACTACATGAAGATAAGGAATTATACCTCAATGCAAATTGCTATTAAGCAAAGCAAAGCAAGTTCTTAAAGAACTATAAGCAACTAAAGGTACCTGAAACCAGTCAGAGAACATCAGTATACAATTCAAAGTTAAATCAAAATGAGATAGAGATCAACAGTCAACACAATCAGTTAAATGTGCAATGCACAAGGCTCAAAGCATGTGAGCCAAGCAACCTACAAAACAAACAAGTTAGTCATGATAATCAATCAAGCTCAATCAATTTATATTGATCTCTTTGGGTATTTGTTGCTTAACCTGAAACAACAAACTTAAACATGAGCAACATGACCACTAGGACAAGCCTAGGGTCAAAAAGAGATAAGAAAGTCAAAACAGCAAGTGACAAGTGTCCAAAATCAAGTTCAAACAATCAAGAAACAAACTCAATTGGTTCCATGTTCATATCAATCATCATTATCATTTCACAAGCAAATTAGGTCAAAGCATGGCATATAGAAGCTCAAAGAAGTCAACAAAATGATTTAACTGAAAACCAATCTCAAACATTTCAATAAATTATCAAATAATTCATGATCAAACATCATCCATAACATGATAAGCATATCAAATTTCAGCTCATTTGGATAAAGGGAAGTTGGTCAATGAAAATCAGAAAGGCAAGGCAAGATCAAGCATGCTCAAAGAAGTCAACCAAACATGCACCAACTTCAATAAATCATAAAACAGTGACAACATATGAGAAATGAATGGGATCAAAACCATGACAAAGCTTAAGATGTCTACTAATCACATGTCAAATTTCAAGTTCATCCAATAATGCATGAGAATTTCACAAATCAAATGAGAACATGTGTCACAAAAAGTCAACATATGACCAAACAGGGGCGAAAATCTCAAACAATTAGGAAATGCCATAAATAATTCCAGAAAAATTCACATGTAAACTAGACATCCACAAGTATGTTCATGCAAAAATTCAGACCAATTTCAGTTCAATAAGCATGGTAATAAAAATCATGAAGTTGGACATCAATGGTGTGACACAAATTGTCACACCCCTATTCAAAAAATCATAACTCCACAACCAGCAATGATAAATTCACAAACTCTACACCAAAATCACCATGAAGGTGTCTAGTTTAAGCACAAACAATTTGGGAAGCATTGGATAATGTATCATAATTTCACAATCAATTTGGTGAGACATACACAAAATGGACACATATGACAAACCCTAGCACAATTTAAAAATCCACTCATGCAAAAAATCTGGAAAAATCATCATAAAAAACTAGAGATCAAGAGGAGTATTTAGCAAAAAATCCCATGAAATTTGGATTAAAAACGAAGCAATTATGATTTTTGCAAGATTGGTACATAAAATGAAATAAAAATTAAGAAAGAAAATAAATTAATGGAAATATAAACACGGAATGGCATTATGGTAATATTTGGACTCACTAAGTGAAACGTTGCGTTTCACTTAGTGAGGTGGCGTGCAATGATACGCTCATGGCATTGCAACAGTGAGTCTTCATGCGAAACAGAAATCCAAATGGCCAACGCGATTTTCTGGGGTTTACAACATTAGGGTTCGTATGCTACAGTGGCCATGTTCATGATCATGAAGATCAAACATTCCAGATTTTGGAATCAAGCATGGCAATCGAATCATCTAACAACATACATCAACATTCCAACAACCATTTTCATTAAATCATGCTAACAAGAAAGAACAAAGCACAAACATATTTGAATGTCAAGCTTCATTTCAACATAACTTCTACAATACTCGACCATTTTCAATGATTTAAAGTTCATCATATTCAGCATGGCAAGATCTTCATAAGGCATAGCATGATTTTGAAAAATGAGAGAGTCGAAAATCTTACCAGATTTGAAGAGCAGTGATGATTCTTGGTTTTTTGGTCGTATTATGTTGAAACAGAAGCTTGATGATGCTCCAAGAGATGAATGGACAAGGAGTTTTAGCTCAACAATGTTGGATCATGCTCAAATCGAAAGCTGCCATGGAAGAGAGCTCAGTAGAACAGTGCTGCTTTTCTTGCTTACAGTTGGGATTTGAGGATTCCAAATGCTTCCAATGTGATGGTGAATGATGAAGCAAAGCTCACAAACACGAGCCCTTTGAAGATTTTAGAAAAAAGTTCAAATGGAGAGTGAGAGTGTTTTGAGAGAAAAATGAATTTGATCTGTTTTGTGTATTGTGTGCTAGGGCTTCTCAGCAGAAAAATGTTGTATATGTACTGTGTTTAAGCTGCTAAGTTTGGTTAATTTGAGTGGTAATGAAAATTAGCTCAAAATGACATGTTTTTGGTTAATTTGTGGATTTCACTCAAAAATGCATGGGCATGGCTTACAGCTGCGAATTTGGGCCTTAAGCATGTCCAAAATATCATTTCTGAGCATTTTCAATTGGTGAAATATGTTGGAAAGGCTTAATTTGAAAACTCATTTTTTTACCTCACTCAATTTTAATTCATGTACTTTGAAAAAGGCCATTTTGATTGGAATATTTTTGGTGAATCGTGATGAAAGATTTGGATAGAGCACATCAAATAGGACTTGTAGCAAACAACCTCACTCAATTTGGCCAAATGGTTTGGAAGATATGGCCTTTTGAAGTTCAAAATTGTTTGAGAATGATTTGATCATAACTTGCCAACCATACATGAGAAATGAGTGTTCTTGGACTTTTTGGAAATGGGAGAACAAGATCTTCAACTTTCATGTTGGGCAAAAATTCATTTGAAGCTTGTATGATGATGTAATTTTGAGGAGAAGAAGTTTCCATTTTTGGCAAAGTCCAATTACAGGTCAACTTTCTATTTTTGGAAATTTCTTGACTGACTTCAAATTCTTCACTGTGGATGTTTGACATGTTATATGAGGCTTATATGAACATGAATGAGGCCTCTCAGACCAATTCCCATCATCAAATCACTGATTAAATGCACAGTTGACCAAGGTTGACTTCAGTTGACTTTGCTAGGGTTTTGCTTGATTGAACCATGTTCTGATGAATTCCAAGCCCCTACCACTTGATATCTTGATTCAAAATGATGTCACAACTCATATGAACTCTTGATGAATGATCATGGTGCCCAAATTCTTCAAGAATGGCCACCATCCACTGCTCAATGACTGGTTTGACTGATTTGACCTAATTGGCTTCATCTGCAAGTAACATGGTTAGCTGACAATATTTTTGTACTTTTGGTTAGCAAACAATATGAAAAGCAATGATATACAAATGCAAAAACATGCTTGGTGATCAAGAACCACACTCACAAGGTACCCACCCACTAGGAGGGAAGCTAGGGCATGCAATGATCCTTGAGGCCATGATATGATATGATATGATATGGGCCATGAGGGATCTTGGGGACAAAATTGGGGTCTTACAACAGGTTTTGCAAGTGATTTAGCACAAAAACCATGCACTGCAGCATCCATTTCATGCACATGAGGTGAATTGCAGAATTTGCATCAACACCTTCATTTCACTTAATCTAATTGCATTGCTTAATCATGATTAAAAAACTTCATTAGTCCATCATATATAAAGATAATCATAACAGAAAACAGGGTTAACATTTCATTTTGCGCAGATCTAGATCAAATTCACCAAGCTTCACATTTTTTTCCTCTCAACTTTTCTTCGATTTTCTTCACAAACCTTGCCGTGTTCTTGATTAATCTATGATCCACAAGCATTTTCTGAGCTGGATTGAAGCAGGATCAAGAGAATTTCGAGCTGGTTTGGAACTGTTGAAGTGTTGCATCACCAATGACAGTTGAGAATTTGAGCCATAGCAAGCACGATTGAGCATTGAACCTTCCTTCATTACATTGTACAAGCATTGGAGAGTAACTGTTTGGACATTACAAGGCCTGAAAACTACAAATCCAGTTCTGCATCTCTTTGAAGGTTAGGATTCGAATCTTATAATTCTTGAAATCATGATATGCGTGTTGTAGATCTTGGAACACTGAGTGCATTGAGCTTTGAATCATCAATTTCCATGGAGAGATGAGTGAGTTATGTTGAATCTAAGTTTGATGTTTGAAACTTCTCTTGCTCGATCCGTGCATGTTAGTGAAAATTAGGTTAAATTGAGTTTAGATTAATGATGTATGATGAAAGACGAGTGTGATGATATACTCATTTTTCATTTCTGTGACAAATGTTCTTGACCTGGAAAATGATGAAGAACACGCATGAAGATGCTAGGGTTCCATCTCCAGAAGCGTGTTCGATCTGTTTTAGCCTTGCTTGCATGCGTTTTTTTGTTTGTCTCCATGTATTGGTCCACATAAGGATTACTTGGCTAAATGATTGGTCCAGAGCGCATGGCCTTGCCACATAGGCTTTAATGAAACGACGCGTTTCATTGATAAGGCGCCACTTTCAAATTTCAACGTGGTTCGAACCTTGCTCAGTGCATTTCCATAATTGGCTTTTGCATTTTTATTCCTTATTCCTTCCATGTTCATGTACATACCTTCATGTGATTTTTTATTTTCCATTCATTCAAAAATTCATATCTCAATGAATAATTGTCCAATTGACCTGGGATTTTTTGCACTATGATCCTTATCATGTCTAGTATTTTATGAGATTTTTTCCAGAAATTATGCACAGTTGGAATTTATTTTGGCTTAGGGATTGTTCACATGTGTGCTTTCTTGACCTTGTTTGGCATATCCTTCATGAAATGATGAGTTTTAATCCAATGATTGTGAAATTTTGCATGCTTAAAATAGACATCTTAATGTACATTTTGGTATAGAGTTTGCATTTTTCTCATTTCTGGTTGTTGAGATATGATCTGTTTAAGGTAGGTGTGACAATGTGTGTCACACCTTGGCTTGCTCGACTTGTGGATTTTATTTGCCATGCCAATTAAATGCCAATTGATGAGATTTTTTCATGATGCTTCTTCTGGATGTTAGGATTGATCATGAATTTTTGTGGAATTTTTGGATGCATTTCTGATTTGTTTGGGATTTTCTTTTCTGGTTGATCATTTGTGCACTTTTGGATAGTCATGAATTTAAATGATTTATGAAATGCTGGATGTTTATCCTATGAGCTTGAAATTTTGTACATTGATTCTAGACACTTTGAAGTTTGTTGTGGCTTTGGTTTGATGCATTTATCATGTTTAGATTCTGTTTTAGGCTTGTGCTAAGTTGATGCATCTATTTGTGCCCTAATTGAGCTTGTTTATGCTTACCTTGCCTTATGGAATTTATTTGCCATACTTCTACTTGTCCAAATGCCTTGAATTTTGGTGTGATGATCATGTGATGTGTGCTGTTTAGCCATGATTTTTCTTGGGATATATTTAATCATTTTTGAGTTGATGTGGATTGGTTCATTCTGTTTGCTTCAATGAGCTTTCAACTTGCATGCTTTGCCTTGTATGATTTGTGAAATGAAGTTGGTTGATGCTATTGATATGAGACCACTTGGATATTGTTCTTAATTGATTAAGCTTGATTCTTGTCAAATTTCATGTTCTGTTTTGGATTATTTCTCCAACTTTGACCCTAGGCCTTGTCCTAGTGGTTTGGACTTATGTTTGAGTTTTGGTTTCAGGTTAAGGAAGTGCATTGCCTTAAGAGGATTGATTCACATTGCCAATGTTTGCATTACTTGTTTGATGTTGACTAACCTTGATTGGTTTTGTAGGTGGATTTTAGCTCATTTGAGTTGAGCTTGTGCTTTGCCTTGGTGCATTGATGCTTGTCTGTTTAGTTGTGTACTTTTGACTGTTGACCACTAGTCTGTCTGTTTGACTTTTGTTGACTTGTATACTGATTGTGTTAGATTGTTTTCAGGTACCTTAGTTGCTATAGTTCCTTTGTGAACTTGCTTTTGCTTTGCTTGGTTGCGTAAGCACTGAGGTATAATTTCACTGACTTCATGTAGTCTGGAAGACCTGTCCTGTTACTTGGGCAGGCACCTGTCTGAAGTCCTCCTTAAGAGGCAATGCTTGTGTTTGTTTAATTTTGTGCCAAGCAGGAAAAGTCCTTTGATAAGGCAATTGGCAGATAAAAGAGATGTGTAGTCCATCTCCTGCTATTCAGTGTGTCATCCCTTTGCTCACATTACATGTTGATGCATTGCGGATATTAACCCAAGATCCTTGTTGAGTCAGTCATATGTGGATAGAAGAGTTCCTGCTTTCTGAACTCCCACACCTTCTATTTGAGTAAAGCTCTCCCAGGCCAGGGATAAGAGCTGTGAGGCATACCCCTCACCTCCCATTTCATCTGCTTCACCCTAACTCTCAATGTTAGGGTTAAGAGCTAACATTGTAACACCCCGATAAAAATAAGATAATTATTTAATTTAAGTTAATAGTATATTTATTAATTTAATTAAATAATTGGAATATTATTGGAATTATTATTATTATTGGAATAATATAAATTGGAATAATAAGTTGGAATATATATAAAGGTCCCATTTGGTAAAAAGGGTTTTTTCACGTGAAAACCAGAGAAGCGACAAAAAGTGAGAAAGAGGCAAGGAGGAAGAGCAAGAGAACGAGGGTTGAAGAAAGGGAAGAGCTTGAAGCTAAAGGATTGCCGGATTAACTCAGGTAAGGGGGGTTTATCATCGTTTAATGGGTATTATGGGTTAACATGTAATGGGTAGTAATAAGCCGTTGAATTGACCCTAATTGGGATGTTGAATGCTGAAAAATTGTGATGAATAAGTTATGTTAAAGCTGTAATTGAATCTATAATTGGATGAGTTGTGATTTTCCGAACGTGTAGCTTTTTACGGAATTGGAATCGGAGGTCCGGAAGTCCTCCAACGGCGGAAAATGCGGAGAATTCTGCATTCTGCTTCGTGTTATCGCAGGAACAGCTTTCTGTCTTGCGTTAACCAGTTAACCCAGGGTGTTAACCGGTTAACACTGTTATGAATTGTGAAAATATTGCTGTCTGTCTTGCGTTAACTGGTTAACCCAGGGTGTTAACCGGTTAACACTGTTAAAATGTGCCAGGAAGCGTGTTCTGTTTGCGTTAACCGGTTAACCCGGGGCGTTAACCGGTTAACACTGTTGGAAAAGTGGAAAAACTGATATTTTAAATATTGTAAACAATTGAAGATTGGCCTATATTGGTGTATGATATAGGAGGGATCAATTTCCCGTTGTTTTGAGCAGTGTAGGTATTAGTAGAGTGTGCTAATACTGTGATTGATTATGTGGCATGACATAATATGATTCTGTGATAATTGTATTGGTAATGTATGATGGTGTGCATAGTATGGCCTTTATGGTGGTAGCTAATTCCCATGGTGAGGAATTAGTGATGAGTTATTGTGGATTGTTGTTGATGTTTGCATGCTAGGTGATTTAGCGTGCATAGCATGGCCCTTGGGGTGGTAGCTAATTCCCATGGTGAGGAATTAGTGATGTGAGTCACTAGGTCTCAAATGAGTGGGACTAGTGAGCTTGGTAGCCGTATCTGGATTTGATCGGTGAGGTTGAACTATATGTTCACGAATAGTCGGTACCGCATGCATGGAGTCTCATTGCATAATGTATGTATTGTGTATAATATGAATGGATGTGTTCCAATATTATACGTGTGTTTTGATGTTTATGTTGAGCATGATTATGAGTATGAGTTGATGTTGCCGTTACTGAATGTGTGATATGATTAGGGTGATGAGAGGTGTTCATTTACTTAGCATTACATGATATTTTATAATGCTTATTATATCGATTGAGGAACTCACCCTTACAACTATGTTTCAGGTAACGAGCAGTGATTGAGTAGAAGCTAGTGCTTGGAGTCTAGTGTAGTTCCTTAGTGGGTCATGCTCTGGTAGATGTAACATCGGGACGGGATGTTTTACTTGTTTTCAATTGTGGTTGTTGAACAGTTTTACATGTAAAGTGATTACATGGTTTGCATATCCGCTGCGTATTGTGCAATGTTTTATTTTGATAAACAAATGAGTATGACCAGTTATTTGGAAAATGGTGTGAAGTGTCAAGTGTGACACCCTTAATTGCATATTTACTCTGATTTATGTTTGGTTGTTTTAATTATTTATTGGGGTATTTTAGAAGGGTGTTACAAACATCACCCGATTCCAGTTGGCCTGTGTTTCACAGCCTAACCGTGTGTGAGCCCACTTTGTTTGTATATAGTGTGTGCTAATTGTGTGATTGATTGCTTTGCTTGTGCTGCTTAGGTTTAGCTTGCTCCCTGTGCAAGTTAGCTAGAAACCTTGACCTAGGACCATAGTGAATTTGCATGATAACTATTAGGCTCGAGTTAGTCTCCCTTCTAGTATGTCATTTCCCAGTCTCTGGTTAGGAGAGTCCTTTGTCCCTGCGTAGGGGAACTACGTCGCCCTGATCCTCATACCAGATGAGGTACGTAGGCAGGAGATGAGCTGATCTCTCCGGGCGCCCTTTTTGTTTTGTCTTGTGTGTGTCAGGAGATGGATGTAAGACCAGCGATTGGCATTCCGTATCCTATTGTTGTGTGCTTGGAGTCCGATGTAAGTCCAGCGATTGGCATTTGGTTTCCAGTGTGGGTGAGTTTGGTTCGGAGTCTGATTTTAGTCCAGCGATTGGCATTCGGTTTCCATGTTTTCCTGTTTGTGTGGAGTTTGACGTAAGTCCAGCGATTGGCAGTCGATTTCCTGTGTGGTTTTGTTTGGCGTGCGTTAGCCGAGCTACGAGTGCTCTGATTCTTCTCTAGTCCGAGAAGATACGTATGCATAGGATGCGACATCCTAGCGAGCACGTTTCCCCCTAGTCCGAACTACGTCGACTCTGATGTCTATGCCTGATAGACTACGTAGGCCCAGGATGTGATATCCTGCCGAGTTAGTTTCGTTTGTTTTCTTGTGTCTCTTTCAGCCAGTGTGTTTGTTTGTGAGCAGTGTTTTAGCAACCATATTCCTTCCTTTTGTGCGTGGATCCCGTCGAGTACGACGGATGCGTAGGGGTGCTAATACCTTCCCTTCGCATAACCGACTCCCGATCCCATTCTCTTTGGTCGCGAGACCATGTCTTTTCCAGGTTTACTTCGAGCGTTTCCTTTCCCTCCTTTGGGATAAATAACGCACGGTGGCGGCTCTGTTGTTTTGTTTTCCCGTCGGTTTTTCGCGTAATGCGACACCAGGGTCTGGCCCTTCTTCAAGCAATGGTTCATCATAATCTTTCATTTTTAGGTACAATATCTCTTCTCAGGAAAATCATACTGCACTGACTAGTAATCTTCAATTGGTTGGTGAGCCAAATGGTCAGCCAAGAACCTGTGATCGCTTTCTAAGATCGGTATTCGATATCATACTCTGATAACAACATCTGCCAACGGGAAATTCTCCCAGTTAAAGTAGGCTTCTCAAATATATACTCGATTGGATCCATTTTGGATATCAACCAAGTGTTATGACTCAACATATACTGCCGGCTAATCTTCTCAAAGTCTTCTTATCTTTCAAAGATGCCCCAGGAGGGTAAATCTGACTCTGGAGGAAACATTTGATGTCGTAATACCACGGCTTCTCATCTTTGACTTCTTCAACAACAAAGACATAAGCTGGCCTATCAAGACGCATCACTGACAAATTGGAAACTTCATTCCAATATTTCACTATAATCACTGACGCAAACATTGTAAGAGCATCTGCCACCCGGTTCTAATCTCGAGGGATATGATAAAATTCAACCTTTGTAAAGAAAGTTGAAATCCTCCTCGCATAATCTCTATAGGGTATTAAACCGGGTTGATTCGTCTCTCATTCTTCTTTGATTTGATTCACAACCAAAGCGGAATCTTCGAACACATTCAAATATTTGATTCTGAGATTCATGGCTTCATCAAGCCCCATAATGCAAGCTTCATATTCTTCCATGTTGTTTATACACTTGAAAGTTAATCTTGCTGTAAATGGTAGATGCGCGCCTTGAGGAGTAATGATCACTGCCTCAAGACCATTTCCATATTGATTAACAGCTCCATCTAATACCATGCCCCAACGAGAACCAGGCTCTGGCCCTTCTTCAAGCAATGGTTCATCACAATCTTTCATTTTTAGGTTCAATATCTCTTCATCAGGAAAATCATACTGCACTGAATAGTAATCGTCAATTGGTTGGTGAACCAAATGGTCAGCCAAGATACTACCTGTGATCGCTTTCTAAGATCGGTATTCGATATCATATTCTGATAACAACATCTACCAACGGGAAATTCTCCCAGTTAAAGTAGGCTTCTCAAATATATACTCGATTGGATCCATTTTGGATATCAACCAAGTGGTAAGATTCAAGATATATTGCCGGCTAATCTTCTCAAAGTCTTCTTATCTTTCAAAGATGCCCCAGGAGGGTAAATCTGACTCTGGAGGAAACATTTGATGTAGTAATACCACGATTTCTCATCTTTGACTTCTTCAACAACAAAGACATGAGCTGGCCTATCAAGACGCATCACAGACAAATTGGAAACTTCATTCCAATATTTCACTATAATCATTGACGAAAACAATACAAGAGCATCTGCCATCCGGTTCTCATCTCGAGGGATATGATGAAACTCAACCTTTGTAAAGAAAGTTGAAATCCTCCTCGCATAATTTCTATAGGGTATTAAACCGGGTTGATCCGTCTCTCGTTCTTCTTTGATTAGATTCACAACCAAAGCGGAATATCCGAAGACATTCAAATACTTGATTTTGAGATTCATGGCCTCTTCAAGCCCCATAATGCAAGCTTCACATTCTGCCATGTTGTTTTTACACTTGAAAGTTAATCTTGCTGTACATGGTAGATGCGCGCCTTGAGGAGTAATGATCACTACCCCAATACCATTTCCATGTTGATTAATAGCTCCATCAAATACCATGCCCCAACGGAACCAGGCTCTGGCCCTTCTTCAAGCAATGGTTCATCACAATCTTTAATTTTCAGGTACAAGATCTCTTCATCAGGAAAATCATACTGCACTGACTAGTAATCTTCAATTGGTTGGTGAGCCAAATGGTCAGCCAAGATACTACCTTTGATCGCTTTCTGAGATCGGTATTTGATATCATACTCTGATAACAACATCTGCCAACGAGCAATTCTCCTAGTTAAAGTAGGTTTCTCAAATATATACTCGATTGGATTGATTTTGGATATCAACCAAGTGGTATGATTCAACATATGCTGCCGGCTAATCTTCTCAAAGTCTTCTTATCTTTCAAAGATGCCCCAGGAGGGTAAATCTGACTTTGGAGGAAACATTTGATGTCGTAATACCACGGTTTCTCATCTTTCACTTCTTCAACAACAAAGGCATGAGCTGGCCTATCAAGACGCATCATAGACAAATTAGAAACTTCATTCCAATATTTCACTACAATCATTGACGCAAACATTGCAAGAGCATCTGCCATCCGGTTCTCATCTCGAGGGATATGATGAAACTCACCCTTTGTAAGGAAAGTTGAAATCCTTCTCGCATAATCTCTATAGGGTATTAAACCGGGTTGATTCGTCTCTCATTCTCCTTTGATTTGATTCACAACCAAAGCGGAATCTCCGAAGACATCCAAATACTTGATTCTGAGATTCATGGCCTCTTCAAGCCCCATAATGCAAGCTTCACATTCTGCCATGTTGTTTATACACTTGAAAGTTAATCTAGCTGTAAATGGTAGATGCGCGCCTTGAGGAGTAATGATCACTACCCCAATACCATTTCCATATTGATTAATAGCTCCATCAAATACCATGCCCCAACGGGAACCAGGCTCTGGCCCTTCTTCAAGCAATGGTTCATCACAATCTTTCATTTTCAGGTACAAGATCTCTTCATCAGGAAAATCATACTGCACTGACAGGTAATCTTCATATGGTTGGTGAGCCAAATGGTCAGCCAAGATACTACCTTTGATCGCTTTCTGAGATCGGTATTCGATATCATACTCTGATAACAACGTCTGCCAACGGGCAATTCTCCCAGTTAAAGTAGGCTTCTAAAATATATACTCGATTGGATCCATTTTGGATATCAACCAAGTGGTATGATTCAACATATACTGCCGGCTAATCTTCTCAAAGTCTTCTTATCTTTCAAAGATGCCCCAGGAGGGTAAATCTGAGTTTGGAGGAAACATTTGATGTCGTAATTCCACGGTTTCTGATCTTTCACTTCTTCAACAACAAAGGCATGAGCTGGCCTATCAAGACGCATCATAGACAAATTAGAAACTTCATTCCAATATTTCATTACAATCATTGACGTAAACACTGCAAGAGCATCTGCCATCAGGTTCTCATCTCGAGGGATATGATGAAACTCACCCTTTGTAAGGGAAGTTGAAATCCTTCTCACATAATCTCTAAAGGGTATTAAACCGGGTTGATTCGTCTCTCATTCTCCTTTGATTTGATTCAAAACTATAGCGGAATCTCCGAAGACATCCAAATACTTGATTCTGAGATTCATGGCCTCTTCAAGCCCCATAATGCAAGCTTCACATTCTGCCATGTTGTTTATACACTTGAAAGTTAATCTAGCTGTAAATGGTAGATGCGCGCCTTGAGGAGTAATGATCACTACCTCAATACCATTTCCATATTGATTAATAGCTCAATCAAATACCATGCCCCAACGGGAACCAGGCTTTGGCCCTTCTTCAAGCAATGGTTCATCACAATCTTTCATTTTCAGGTACAAGATCTCTTCATCAGGAAAATCATACTGCACTGACTGGTAATCTTCAATTGGTTGGTGAGCCAAATGGTCAGCCAATATACTACCTTTGATCGCTTTCTGAGATCGATATTCGATATCATACTCTGATAACAACGTCTGCCAACGGGCACTTCTCCCAGTTAAAGTAGGCTTCTCAAATATATACTCGATTGGATCCATTTTGGATATCAACCAAGTGGTATGATTCAACGTATACTGCCGGCTAATCTTCTCAAAGTCTTCTTATCTTTCAAAGATGCCCCAGGAGGGTAAATCTGACTTTGGAGGAAACATTTGATGTCGTAATTCCACGGTTTCTGATCTTTCACTTCTTCAACAACAAAGGCATGAGCTGGCCTATCAAGACGCATCATAGACAAATTAGAAACTTCATTCCAATATTTCACTACAATCATTGATGCAAACATTGCAAGAGCATCTGCCATCCGGTTCTCATCTCGAGGGATATGATGAAACTCACCCTTTGTAAAGAAAGTTGAAAGCCTTCTCGCATAATCTCTATAGGGTATTAAACCGGGTTGATTCGTCTCTCATTCTCCTTTGATTTGATTCAAAACTAATGCGGAATCTCCGAAGACATCCAAATACTTGATTCTGAGATTCATGGCCTCATAAGCCCCATAATGCAAGCTTCCAATTCTGCCATGTTGTTTATACACTTGAAAGCTAATCTAGCTGTAAATGGTAGATGCGCGCCTTGAGGAGTAATGATCACTACCCCAATACCATCTCCATATTGATTAATAGCTCAATCAAATACCATGCCCCAACGGGAACCAGGCTTTGGCCCTTCTTCAAGCAATGGTTCATCACAATCTTTCATTTTCAGGTACAAGATCTCTTCATCAGGAAAATCATACTGCACTGACTGGTAATCTTCAATTGGTTGGTGAGCCAAATGGTCAGCCAATATACTACCTTTGATCGCTTTCTGAGATCGATATTCGATATCATACTCTGATAACAACGTCTGCCAACGGGCACTTCTCCCAGTTAAAGTAGGCTTCTCAAATATATACTCGATTGGATCCATTTTGGATATCAACCAAGTGGTATGATTCAACGTATACTGCCGGCTAATCTTCTCAAAGTCTTCTTATCTTTCAAAGATGCCCCAGGAGGGTAAATCTGACTTTGGAGGAAACATTTGATGTCGTAATTCCACGGTTTCTGATCTTTCACTTCTTCAACAACAAAGGCATGAGCTGGCCTATCAAGACGCATCATAGACAAATTAGAAACTTCATTCCAATATTTCACTACAATCATTGATGCAAACATTGCAAGAGCATTTGCCATCCGGTTCTCATCTCGAGGGATATGATGAAACTCACCCTTTGTAAAGAAAGTTGAAAGCCTTCTCGCATAATCTCTATAGGGTATTAAACCGGGTTGATTCGTCTCTCATTCTCCTTTGATTTGATTCAAAACTAATGCGGAATCTCCGAAGACATCCAAATACTTGATTCTGAGATTCATGGCCTCATAAGCCCCATAATGCAAGCTTCAAATTCTGCCATGTTGTTTATACACTTGAAATTTAATCTAGCTGTAAATGGTAGATGCGCGCCTTGAGGAGTAATGATCACTACCCCAATACCATTTCCACGTTGATTAATAGCTCCATCAAATACCATGCCCCAACGGGAACCAGGCTCTGGCCCTTCTTCAAGCAATGGTTCATCACAATCTTTCATTTTCAGGTACAAGATCTCTTCATCAGGAAAATCATATTGCACTGACTGATAATCTTCAATTGGTTGGTGAGCCAAATGGTAAGCCAAGATACTACCTTTGATCGCTTTCTGAGATCGGTATTCGATATCATACTCTGATAACAACGACTGCCAACATGCAATTCTCCTAGTTAAAGTAGGCTTCTCAAATATATACTCGATTGGATCCATTTTGGATATCAACCAAGTGGTATGATTCAACATATACTGCCGGCTAATCTTCTCAAAGTCTTCTTATCTTTCAAAGATGCCCCAGGAGGGTAAATCTGACATTGGAGGAAACATTTCATGTCGTAATTCCCCGAATTCTGATCTTTCACTTCTTCAACAACAAAGGCATGAGCTGGCCTATCAAGACGCATCATAGACAAATTAGAAACTTCATTCCAATATTTCACTACAATCATTGATGCAAACATTGCAAGAGCATCTGCCATCCGGTTCTCATCTCGAGGGATATGATGAAACTCACCCTTTGAAAAGAAAGTTGAAAGCCTTCTCGCATAATCTCTATAGGGTATTAAACCGGGTTGATTCGTCTCTCATTCTCCTTTGATTTGATTCAAAACTATAGCGGAATCTCCGAAGACATCCAAATACTTGATTCTGAGATTCATGGCCTCTTCAAGCCCCATAATGCAAGCTTCACATTCTGCCATGTTGTTTATACACTTGAAAGTTAATCTAGCTATAAATGGTAGATGCGCGCCTTGAGGAGTAATGATCACTACCTCAATACCATTTCCATATTGATTAATAGCTCAATCAAATACCATGCCCCAACGGGAACCAGGCTTTGGCCCTTCTTCAAGCAATGGTTCATCACAATCTTTCATTTTCAGGTACAAGATCTCTTCATCAGGAAAATCATACTGCACTGACTGGTAATCTTCAATTGGTTGGTGAGCCATATGGTCAGCCAATATACTACCTTTGATCGCTTTCTGAGATCGGTATTCGATATCATACTCTGATAACAACGTCTGCCAACGGGCACTTCTCCCAGTTAAAGTAGGCTTCTCAAATATATACTCGATTGGATCCATTTTGGATATCAACCAAGTGGTATGATTCAACGTATACTGCCGGCTAATCTTCTCAAAGTCTTCTTATCTTTCAAAGATGCCCCAGGAGGGTAAATCTGACTTTGGAGGAAACATTTGATGTCGTAATTCCACGGTTTCTGATCTTTCACTTCTTCAACAACAAAGGCATGAGCTGGCCTATCAAGACGCATCATAGACAAATTAGAAACTTCATTCCAATATTTCACTACAATCATTGATGCAAACATTGCAAGAGCATCTGCCATCCGGTTCTCATCTCGAGGGATATGATGAAACTCACCCTTTGTAAAGAAAGTTGAAAGCCTTCTCGCATAATCTCTATAGGGTATTAAACCGGGTTGATTCGTCTCTCATTCTCCTTTGATTTGATTCAAAACTAATGCGGAATCTCCGAAGACATCCAAATACTTGATTCTGAGATTCATGGCCTCATAAGCCCCATAATGCAAGCTTCAAATTCTGCCATGTTGTTTATACACTTGAAAGTTAATCTAGCTGTAAATGGTAGATGCGCGCCTTGAGGAGTAATGATCACTACCCCAATACCATTTCCATATTGATTAATAGCTCAATCAAATACCATGCCCCAACGGGAACCAGGCTTTGGCCCTTCTTCAAGCAATGGTTCATCACAATCTTTCATTTTCAGGTACAAGATCTCTTCATCAGGAAAATCATACTGCACTGACTGGTAATCTTCAATTGGTTGGTGAGCCAAATGGTCAGCCAATATACTACCTTTGATCGCTTTCTGAGATCGATATTCGATATCATACTCTGATAACAACGTCTGCCAACGGGCAATTCTCCCAGTTAAAGTAGGCTTCTCAAATATATACTCGATTGGATCCATTTTGGATATCAACCAAGTGGTATGATTCAACATATACTGCCGGCTAATCTTCTCAAAGTCTTCTTATCTTTCAAAGATGCCCCAGGAGGGTAAATCTGACTTTGGAGGAAACATTTGATGTCGTAATTCCACGGTTTTTGATCTTTCACTTCTTCAACAACAAAGGCATGAGCTGGCCTATCAAGACGCATCATAGACAAATTAGAAACTTCATTCCAATATTTCACTACAATCATTGATGCAAACATTGCAAGAGCATCTGCCATCCGGTTCTCATCTCGAGGGATATGATGAAACTCACCCTTTGTAAAGAAAGTTGAAAGCCTTCTCGCATAATCTCTATAGGGTATTAAACCGGGTTGATTCGTCTCTCATTCTCCTTTGATTTGATTCAAAACTAATGCGGAATCTCCGAAGACATCCAAATACTTGATTCTGAGATTCATGGCCTCATAAGCCCCATAATGCAAGCTTCAAATTCTGCCATGTTGTTTATACACTTGAAATTTAATCTAGCTGTAAATGGTAGATGCGCGCCTTGAGGAGTAATGATCACTACCCCAATACCATTTACATGTTGATTAATAGCTCCATCAAATACCATGCCCCAACGGGAACCAGGCTCTGGCCCTTCTTCAAGCAATGGTTCATCACAATCTTTCATTTTCAGGTACAAGATCTCTTCATCAGGAAAATCATATTGCACTGACTGGTAATCTTCAATTGGTTGGTGAGCCAAATGGTAAGCCAAGATACTACCTTTGATCGCTTTCTGAGATCGGTATTCGATATCATACTCTGATAACAACGACTGCCAACATGCAATTCTCCCAGTTAAAGTAGGCTTCTCAAATATATACTCGATTGGATCCATTTTGGATATCAACCAAGTGGTATGATTCAACATATACTGCCGGCTAATCTTCTCAAAGTCTTCTTATCTTTCAAAGATGCCCCAGGAGGGTAAATCTGACATTGGAGGAAACATTTGATGTCGTAATTCCCCGATTTCTGATCTTTCACTTCTTCAACAACAAAGGCATGAGCTGGCCTATCAAGACGCATCATAGACAAATTAGAAACTTCATTCCAATATTTCACTACAATCATTGATGCAAACATTGCAAGAGCATCTGCCATCCGGTTCTCATCTCGAGGGATATGATGAAACTCACCCTTTGAAAAGAAAGTTGAAAGCCTTCTCGCATAATCTCTATAGGGTATTAAACCGGGTTGATTCGTCTCTCATTCTCCTTTGATTTGATTCAAAACTATAGCGGAATCTCCGAAGACATCCAAATACTTGATTCTGAGATTCATGGCCTCTTCAAGCCCCATAATGCAAGCTTCACATTCTGCCATGTTGTTTATACACTTGAAAGTTAATCTAGCTGTAAATGGTAGATGCGCGCCTTGAGGAGTAATGATCACTACCCCAATACCATTTCCATATTGATTAATAGCTCCATCAAATACCATGCCCCAACGGGAACCAGGCTCTGGCCCTTCTTCAAGCAATGGTTCATCACAATCTTTCATTTTCAGGTACAAGATCTCTTCATCAGGAAAATCATACTGCACTGACTGGTAATCTTCAATTGGTTGGTGAGCCAAATGGTCAGCCAAGATACTACCTTTGATCGCTTTCTGAGATCGGTATTCGATATCATACTCTGATAACAACGTCTGCCAACGGGCACTTCTCCCAGTTAAAGTAGGCTTCTCAAATATATACTCGATTGGATCCATTTTGGATATCAACCAAGTGGTATGATTCAACATATACTGCCGGCTAATCTTCTCAAAGTCTTCTTATCTTTCAAAGATGCCCCAGGAGGGTAAATCTGACTTTGGAGGAAACATTTGATGTCGTAATTCCACGGTTTCTGATCTTTCACTTCTTCAACAACAAAGGCATGAGCTGGCCTATCAAGACGCATCATAGACAAATTAGAAACTTCATTCCAATATTTCACTACAATCATTGATGCAAACATTGCAAGAGCATCTGCCATCCGGTTCTCATCTCGAGGGATATGATGAAACTCACCCTTTGTAAAGAAAGTTGAAAGCCTTCTCGCATAATCTCTATAGGGTATTAAACCGGGTTGATTCGTCTCTCATTCTCCTTGGATTTGATTCAAAACTAATGCGGAATCTCCGAAGACATCCAAATACTTGATTCTGAGATTCATGGCCTCATAAGCCCCATAATGCAAGCTTCAAATTCTGCCATGTTGTTTATACACTTGAAAGTTAATCTAGCTGTAAATGGTAGATGCGCGCCTTGAGGAGTAATGATCACTACCCCAATACCATTTCCATGTTGATTAATAGCTCCATCAAATACCATGCCCCAACGGGAACCAGGCTCTGGCCCTTCTTCAAGCAATGGTTCATCACAATCTTTCATTTTCAGGTACAAGATCTCTTCATCAGGAAAATCATATTGCACTGACTGGTAATCTTCAATTGGTTGGTGAGCCAAATGGTAAGCCAAGATACTACCTTTGATCGCTTTCTGAGATCGGTATTCGATATCATACTCTGATAACAACGACTGCCAACATGCAATTCTCCCAGTTAAAGTAGGCTTCTCAAATATATACTCGATTGGATCCATTTTGGATATCAACCAAGTGGTATGATTCAACATATACTGCCGGCTAATCTTCTCAAAGTCTTCTTATCTTTCAAAGATGCCCCAGGAGGGTAAATCTGACATTGGAGGAAACATTTGATGTCGTAATTCCCCGATTTCTGATCTTTCACTTCTTCAACAACAAAGGCATGAGCTGGCCTATCAAGACGCATCATAGACAAATTAGAAACTTCATTCCAATATTTCACTACAATCGTTGATGCAAACATTGCAAGAGCATCTGCCATCCGGTTCTCATCTCGAGGGATATGATGAAACTCACCCTTTGTAAAGAAAGTTGAAAGCCTTCTCGCATAATCTCTATAGGGTATTAAACCGGGTTGATTCGTCTCTCATTCTCCTTTGATTTGATTCACAACTAAAGCGGAATCTCCGAAGACATCCAAATTCTTGATTTTGAGATTCATGGCCTCTTCAAGCCCCATAATGCAAGCTTCAAATTCTGCCATGTTGTTTATACACTTGAAAGTTATTCTAGCCGTAAATGGTAGATGCGCGCCTTGAGGAGTAATGATCACTACCCCAATACCATTTCCATATTGATTAATAGCTCCATCAAATACCATGCCCCAACGGGAACCAGGCTCTGGCCCTTCTTCAAGCAATGGTTCATCACAATCTTTCATTTTCAGGTACAAGATCTCTTCATCAGGAAAATCATTCTGCACTGACTGGTAATCTTCAATTGGTTGGTGAACCAAATGGTAAGCCAAGATACTACCTTTGATCGCTTTCTGAGATCGGTATTCGATATCATACTCTGATAACAACGTCTGCCAACAGGCAATTCTCCCAGTTAAAGTAGGCTTCTCAAATATATACTCGATTGGATCCATTTTGGATATCAACCAAGTGGTATGATTCAACATATACTGCCGGCTAATCTTCTCAAAGTCTTCTTATCTTTCAAAGATGCCCCAGGAGGGTAAATCTGACTTTGGAGGAAACATTTGATGTCGTAATTCCACGATTTCTGATCTTTCACTTCTTCAACAACAAAGGCATGAGCTGGCCTATCAAGACGCATCATAGACAAATTAGAAACTTCATTCCAATATTTCACTACAATCATTGATGCAAACATTGCAAGAGCATCTGCCATCCGGTTCTCATCTCGAGGGATATGATGAAACTCGCCCTTTGTAAAGAAAGTTGAAAGCCTTCTCGCATAATCTCTATAGGGTATTAAACCGGGTTGATTCGTCTCTCATTCTCCTTTGATTTGATTCAAAACTAAAGCGGAATCTCCGAAGACATCCAAATACTTGATTCTGAGATTCATGGCCTCTTCAAGCCCCATAATGCAAGCATCAAATTCTGCCATGTTGTTTATACACTTGAAAGTTAATCTAGCTGTAAATGGTAGATGCGCGCCTTGAGGTGTAATGATCACTACCCCAATACCATTTCCATATTGATTAATAGCTCCATCAAATACCATGCCCCAACGGGAACCAGGCTCTGGCCCTTCTTCAAGCAATGGTTCATCACAATCTTTCATTTTCAGGTACAAGATCTCTTCATCAGGAAAATCATATTGCACTGACTGGTAATCTTCAATTGGTTGGTGAGCCAAATGGTCAGCCAAGATACTACCTTTAATCGCTTTCTGAGATCGGTATTCGATATCATACTCTGATAACAACGACTGCCAACATGCAATTCTCCCAGTTAAAGTAGGCTTCTCAAATATATACTCGATTGGATCCATTTTGGATATCAACCAAGTGGTATGATTCAACATATACTGCCGGCTAATCTTCTCAAAGTCTTCTTATCTTTCAAAGATGCCCCAGGAGGGTAAATCTGACTTTGGAGGAAACATTTGATGTCGTAATTCCCCGATTTCTGATCTTTCACTTCTTCAACAACAAAGGCATGAGCTGGCCTATCAAGACGCATCATAGACAAATTAGAAACTTCATTCCAATATTTCACTACAATCATTGATGCAAACATTGCAAGAGCATCTGCCATCCGGTTCTCATCTCGAGGGATATGATGAAACTCACCCTTTGTAAAGAAAGTTGAAAGCCTTCTCGCATAATCTCTATAGGGTATTAAACCGGGTTGATTCGTCTCTCATTCTCCTTTGATTTGATTCAAAACTAAAGCGGAATCTCCGAAGACATCCAAATACTTGATTCTGAGATTCATGGCCTCTTCAAGCCCCATAATGCAAGCTTCAAATTCTGCCATGTTGTTTATACACTTGAAAGTTAATCTAGCTGTAAATGGTAGATGCGCGCCTTGAGGTGTAATGATCACTACCCCAATACCATTTCCATATTGATTAATAGCTCCATCAAATACCATGCCCCAACGGGAACCAGGCTCTGGCCCTTCTTCAAGCAATGGTTCATCACAATCTTTCATTTTCAGGTACAAGATCTCTTCATCAGGAAAATCATATTGCACTGACTGGTAATCTTCAATTGGTTGGTGAGCCAAATGGTAAGCCAAGATACTACCTTTGATCGCTTTCTGAGATCGGTATTCGATATCATACTCTGATAACAACGACTGCCAACATGCAATTCTCCCAGTTAAAGTAGGCTTCTCAAATATATACTCGATTGGATCCATTTTGGATATCAACCAAGTGGTATGATTCAACATATACTGCCGGCTAATCTTCTCAAAGTCTTCTTATCTTTCAAAGATGCCCCAGGAGGGTAAATCTGACATTGGAGGAAACATTTGATGTCGTAATTCCCCGATTTCTGATCTTTCACTTCTTCAACAACAAAGGCATGAGCTGGCCTATCAAGACGCATCATAGACAAATTAGAAACTTCATTCCAATATTTCACTACAATCATTGATGCAAACATTGCAAGAGCATCTGCCATCCGGTTCTCATCTCGAGGGATATGATGAAACTCACCCTTTGTAAAGAAAGTTGAAAGCCTTCTCGCATAATCTCTATAGGGTATTAAACCGGGTTGATTCGTCTCTCATTCTCCTTTGATTTGATTCACAACTAAAGCGGAATCTCCGAAGACATCCAAATTCTTGATTCTGAGATTCATGGCCTCTTCAAGCCCCATAATGCAAGCTTCAAATTCTGCCATGTTGTTTATACACTTGAAATTTAATCTAGCTGTAAATGGTAGATGCGCGCCTTGAGGAGTAATGATCACTACCCCAATACCATTTCCATATTGATTAATAGCTCCATCAAATACCATGCCCCAACGGGAACCAGGCTCTGGCCCTTCTTCAAGCAATGGTTCATCACAATCTTTCATTTTCAGGTACAAGATCTCTTCATCAGGAAAATCATTCTGCACTGACTGGTAATCTTCAATTGGTTGGTGAGCCAAATGGTCAGCCAAGATACTACCTTTGATCGCTTTCTGAGATCGGTATTCGTATTCATACTCTGATAACAACGTCTGCCAACGGGCAATTCTCCCAGTTAAAGTAGGCTTCTCAAATATATACTCGATTGGATCCATTTTGGATATCAACCAAGTGGTATGATTCAACATATACTGCCGGCTAATCTTCTCAAAGTCTTCTTATCTTTCAAAGATGCCCCAGGAGGGTAAATCTGACTTTGGAGGAAACATTTGATGTCGTAATTCCACGGTTTCTGATCTTTCACTTCTTCAACAACAAAGGCATGAGCTGGCCTATCAAGACGCATCATAGACAAATTAGAAACTTCATTCCAATATTTCACTACAATCATTGATGCAAACATTGCAAGAGCATCTGCCATCCGGTTCTCATCTCGAGGGATATGATGAAACTCACCCTTTGTAAAGAAAGTTGAAAGCCTTCTCGCATAATCTCTATAGGGTATTAAACCGGGTTGATTCGTCTCTCATTCTCCTTTGATTTGATTCAAAACTAAAGCGGAATCTCCGAAGACATCCAAATACTTGATTCTGAGATTCATGGCCTCTTCAAGCCCCATAATGCAAGCTTCAAATTCTGCCATGTTGTTTATACACTTGAAAGTTAATCTAGCTGTAAATGGTAGATGCGCGCCTTGAGGAGTAATGATCACTACCCCAATACCATTTCCATATTGATTAATAGCTCCATCAAATACCATGCCCCAACGGGAACCAGGCTCTGGCCCTTCTTCAAGCAATGGTTCATCACAATCTTTCATTTTCAGGTACAAGATCTCTTCATCAGGAAAATCATATTGCACTGACTGGTAATCTTCAATTGGTTGGTGAGCCAAATGGTCAGCCAAGATACTACCTTTGATCGCTTTCTGAGATCGGTATTCGATATCATACTCTGATAACAACGACTGCCAACATGGCAATTCTCCCAGTTAAAGTAGGCTTCTCAAATATATACTCGATTGGATCCATTTTGGATATCAACCAAGTGGTATGATTCAACATATACTGCCGGCTAATCTTCTCAAAGTCTTCTTATCTTTCAAAGATGCCCTAGGAGGGTAAATCTGACATTGGAGGAAACATTTGATGTCGTAATTCCCCGATTTCTGATCTTTCACTTCTTCAACAACAAAGGCATGAGCTGGCCTATCAAGACGCATCATAGACAAATTAGAAACTTCATTCCAATATTTCACTACAATCATTGATGCAAACATTGCAAGAGCATCTGCCATCCGGTTCTCATCTCGAGGGATATGATGAAACTCACCCTTTGTAAAGAAAGTTGAAAGCCTTCTCGCATAATCTCTATAGGGTATTAAACCGGGTTGATTCGTCTCTCATTCTCCTTTGATTTGATTCAAAACTAAAGCGGAATCTCCGAAGACATCCAAATACTTGATTCTGAGATTCATGGCCTCTTCAAGCCCCATAATGCAAGCTTCAAATTCTGCCATGTTGTTTATACACTTGAAAGTTAATCTAGCTGTAAATGGTAGATGCGCGCCTTGAGGAGTAATGATCACTACCCCAATACCATTTCCATATTGATTAATAGCTCCATCAAATACCATGCCCCAACGGGAACCAGGCTCTGGCCCTTCTTCAAGCAATGGTTCATCACAATCTTTCATTTTCAGGTACAAGATCTCTTCATCAGGAAAATCATACTGCACTGACTGGTAATCTTCAATTGGTTGGTGAGCCAAATGGTCAGCCAAGATACTACCTTTGATCGCTTTCTGAGATCGGTATTCGATATCATACTCTGATAACAACGTCTGCCAACGGGCAATTCTCCCAGTTAAAGTAGGCTTCTCAAATATATACTCGATTGGATCCATTTTGGATATCAACCAAGTGGTATGATTCAACATATACTGCCGGCTAATCTTCTCAAAGTCTTCTTATCTTTCAAAGATGCCCCAGGAGGGTAAATCTGACTTTGGAGGAAACATTTGATGTCGTAATTCCACGGTTTCTGATCTTTCACTTCTTCAACAACAAAGGCATGAGCTGGCCTATCAAGACGCATCATAGACAAATTAGAAACTTCATTCCAATATTTCACTACAATCATTGATGCAAACATTGCAAGAGCATCTGCCATCCGGTTCTCATCTCGAGGGATATGATGAAACTCACCCTTTGTAAAGAAAGTTGAAAGCCTTCTCGCATAATCTCTATAGGGTATTAAACCGGGTTGATTCGTCTCTCATTCTCCTTTGATTTGATTCAAAACTAAAGCGGAATCTCCGAAGACATCCAAATACTTGATTCTGAGATTCATGGCCTCTTCAAGCCCCATAATGCAAGCTTCAAATTCTGCCATGTTGTTTATACACTTGAAAGTTAATCTAGCTGTAAATGGTAGATGCGCGCCTTGAGGAGTAATGATCACTACCCCAATACCATTTCCATATTGATTAATAGCTCCATCAAATACCATGCCCCAACGGGAACCAGGCTCTGGCCCTTCTTCAAGCAATGGTTCATCACAATCTTTCATTTTCAGGTACAAGATCTCTTCATCAGGAAAATCATACTGCACTGACTGGTAATCTTCAATTGGTTGGTGAGCCAAATGGTCAGCCAAGATACTACCTTTGATCGCTTTCTGAGATCGGTATTCGATATCATACTCTGATAACAACATCTGCCAACGGGCAATTCTCCCAGTTAAAGTAGGCTTCTCAAATATATACTCGATTGGATCCATTTTGGATATCAACCAAGTGGTATGATTCAACATATACTGCCGGCTAATCTTCTCAAAGTCTTCTTATCTTTCAAAGATGCCCCAGGAGGGTAAATCTGACTTTGGAGGAAACATTTGATGTCGTAATTCCACGGTTTCTGATCTTTCACTTCTTCAACAACAAAGGCATGAGCTGGCCTATCAAGACGCATCATAGACAAATTAGAAACTTCATTCCAATATTTCACTACAATCATTGATGCAAACATTGCAAGAGCATCTGCCATCCGGTTCTCATCTCGAGGGATATGATGAAACTCACCCTTTGTAAAGAAAGTTGAAAGCCTTCTCGCATAATCTCTATAGGGTATTAAACCGGGTTGATTCGTCTCTCATTCTCCTTTGATTTGATTCAAAACTAAAGCGGAATCTCCGAAGACATCCAAATACTTGATTCTGAGATTCATGGCCTCTTCAAGCCCCATAATGCAAGCTTCAAATTCTGCCATGTTGTTTATACACTTGAAAGTTAATCTAGCTGTAAATGGTAGATGCGCGCCTTGAGGTGTAATGATCACTACCCCAATACCATTTCCATATTGATTAATAGCTCCATCAAATACCATGCCCCAACGGGAACCAGGCTCTGGCCCTTCTTCAAGCAATGGTTCATCACAATCTTTCATTTTCAGGTACAAGATCTCTTCATCAGGAAAATCATATTGCACTGACTGGTAATCTTCAATTGGTTGGTGAGCCAAATGGTAAGCCAAGATACTACCTTTGATCGCTTTCTGAGATCGGTATTCGATATCATACTCTGATAACAACGACTGCCAACATGCAATTCTCCCAGTTAAAGTAGGCTTCTCAAATATATACTCGATTGGATCCATTTTGGATATCAACCAAGTGGTATGATTCAACATATACTGCCGGCTAATCTTCTCAAAGTCTTCTTATCTTTCAAAGATGCCCCAGGAGGGTAAATCTGACATTGGAGGAAACATTTGATGTCGTAATTCCCCGATTTCTGATCTTTCACTTCTTCAACAACAAAGGCATGAGCTGGCCTATCAAGACGCATCATAGACAAATTAGAAACTTCATTCCAATATTTCACTACAATCATTGATGCAAACATTGCAAGAGCATCTGCCATCCGGTTCTCATCTCGAGGGATATGATGAAACTCACCCTTTGTAAAGAAAGTTGAAAGCCTTCTCGCATAATCTCTATAGGGTATTAAACCGGGTTGATTCGTCTCTCATTCTCCTTTGATTTGATTCAAAACTAAAGCGGAATCTCCGAAGACATCCAAATACTTAATTCTGAGATTCATGGCCTCTTCAAGCCCCATAATGCAAGCTTCAAATTCTGCCATGTTGTTTATACACTTGAAAGTTAATCTAGCTGTAAATGGTAGATGCGCGCCTTGAGGAGTAATGATCACTACCCCAATACCATTTCCATATTGATTAATAGCTCCATCAAATACCATGCCCCAACGGGAACCAGGCTCTGGCCCTTCTTCAAGCAATGGTTCATCACAATCTTTCATTTTCAGGTACAAGATCTCTTCATCAGGAAAATCATTCTGCACTGACTGGTAATCTTCAATTGGTTGGTGAGCCAAGATACTACCTTTGATCGCTTTCTGAGATCGGTATTCGATATCATACTCTGATAACAACGTCTGCCAACAGGCAATTCTCCCAGTTAAAGTAGGCTTCTCAAATATATACTCGATTGGATCCATTTTGGATATCAACCAAGTGGTATGATTCAACATATACTGCCGGCTAATCTTCTCAAAGTCTTCTTATCTTTCAAAGATGCCCCAGGAGGGTAAATCTGACTTTGGAGGAAACATTTGATATCGTAATTCCACGGTTTCTGATCTTTCACTTCTTCAACAACAAAGGCATGAGCTGGCCTATCAAGACGCATCATAGACAAATTAGAAACTTCATTCCAATATTTCACTACAATCATTGATGCAAACATTGCAAGAGCATCTGCCATCCGGTTCTCATCTCGAGGGATATGATGAAACTCACCCTTTGTAAAGAAAGTTGAAAGCCTTCTCGCATAATCTCTATAGGGTATTAAACCGGGTTGATTCGTCTCTCATTCTCCTTTGATTTGATTCACAACTAAAGCGGAATCTCCGAAGACATCCAAATACTTGATTCTGAGATTCATGGCCTCTTCAAGCCCCATAATGCAAGCTTCAAATTCTGCCATGTTGTTTATACACTTGAAAGTTAATCTAGCTGTAAATGGTAGATGCGCGCCTTGAGGAGTAATGATCACTACCCCAATACCATTTCCATATTGATTAATAGCTCCATCAAATACCATGCCCCAACGGGAACCAGGCTCTGGCCCTTCTTCAAGCAATGGTTCATCACAATCTTTCATTTTCAGGTACAAGATCTCTTCATCAGGAAAATCATACTGCACTGACTGGTAATCTTCAATTGGTTGGTGAGCCAAATGGTCAGCCAAGATACTACCTTTGATCGCTTTCTGAGATCGGTATTCGATATCATACTCTGATAACAACGTCTGCCAACGGGCAATTCTCCCAGTTAAAGTAGGCTTCTCAAATATATACTCGATTGGATCCATTTTGGATATCAACCAAGTGGTATGATTCAACATATACTGCCGGCTAATCTTCTCAAAGTCTTCTTATCTTTCAAAGATGCCCCAGGAGGGTAAATCTGACTTTGGAGGAAACATTTGATGTCGTAATTCCACGGTTTCTGATCTTTCACTTCTTCAACAACAAAGGCATGAGCTGGCCTATCAAGACGCATCATAGACAAATTAGAAACTTCATTCCAATATTTCACTACAATCATTGATGCAAACATTGCAAGAGCATCTGCCATCCGGTTCTCATCTCGAGGGATATGATGAAACTCACCCTTTGTAAAGAAAGTTGAAAGCCTTCTCGCATAATCTCTATAGGGTATTAAACCGGGTTGATTCGTCTCTCATTCTCCTTTGATTTGATTCACAACTAAAGCGGAATCTCCGAAGACATCCAAATACTTGATTCTGAGATTCATGGCCTCTTCAAGCCCCATAATGCAAGCTTCAAATTCTGCCATGTTGTTTATACACTTGAAAGTTAATCTAGCTGTAAATGGTAGATGCGCGCCTTGAGGAGTAATGATCACTACCCCAATACCATTTCCATATTGATTAATAGCTCCATCAAATACCATGCCCCAACGGGAACCAGGCTCTGGCCCTTCTTCAAGCAATGGTTCATCACAATCTTTCATTTTCAGGTACAAGATCTCTTCATCAGGAAAATCATACTGCACTGACTGGTAATCTTCAATTGGTTGGTGAGCCAAATGGTCAGCCAAGATACTACCTTTGATCGCTTTCTGAGATCGGTATTCGATATCATACTCTGATAACAACGTCTGCCAACGGGCAATTCTCCCAGTTAAAGTAGGCTTCTCAAATATATACTCGATTGGATCCATTTTGGATATCAACCAAGTGGTATGATTCAACATATACTGCCGGCTAATCTTCTCAAAGTCTTCTTATCTTTCAAAGATGCCCCAGGAGGGTAAATCTGACTTTGGAGGAAACATTTGATGTCGTAATACCACGGTTTCTGATCTTTCACTTCTTCAACAACAAAGGCATGAGCTGGCCTATCAAGACGCATCATAGACAAATTAGAAACTTCATTCCAATATTTCACTACAATCATTGATGCAAACATTGCAAGAGCATCTGCCATCCGGTTCTCATCTCGAGGGATATGATGAAACTCACCCTTTGTAAAGAAAGTTGAAAGCCTTCTCGCATAATCTCTATAGGGTATTAAACCGGGTTGATTCGTCTCTCATTCTCCTTTGATTTGATTCAAAACTAAAGCGGAATCTCCGAAGACATCCAAATACTTGATTCTGAGATTCATGGCCTCTTCAAGCCCCATAATGCAAGCTTCAAATTCTGCCATGTTGTTTATACACTTGAAAGTTAATCTAGCTGTAAATGGTAGATGCGCGCCTTGAGGAGTAATGATCACTACCCCAATACCATTTCCATATTGATTAATAGCTCCATCAAATACCATGCCCCAACGGGAACCAGGCTCTGGCCCTTCTTCAAGCAATGGTTCATCACAATCTTTCATTTTCAGGTACAAGATCTCTTCATCAGGAAAATCATACTGCACTGACTGGTAATCTTCAATTGGTTGGTGAGCCAAATGGTCAGCCAAGATACTACCTTTGATCGCTTTCTGAGATCGGTATTCGATATCATACTCTGATAACAACGTCTGCCAACGGGCAATTCTCCCAGTTAAAGTAGGCTTCTCAAATATATACTCGATTGGATCCATTTTGGATATCAACCAAGTGGTATGATTCAACATATACTGCCGGCTAATCTTCTCAAAGTCTTCTTATCTTTCAAAGATGCCCCAGGAGGGTAAATCTGACTTTGGAGGAAACATTTGATGTCGTAATACCACGGTTTCTGATCTTTCACTTCTTCAACAACAAAGGCATGAGCTGGCCTATCAAGACGCATCATAGACAAATTAGAAACTTCATTCCAATATTTCACTACAATCATTGATGCAAACATTGCAAGAGCATCTGCCATCCGGTTCTCATCTCGAGGGATATGATGAAACTCACCCTTTGTAAAGAAAGTTGAAAGCCTTCTCGCATAATCTCTATAGGGTATTAAACCGGGTTGATTCGTCTCTCATTCTCCTTTGATTTGATTCAAAACTAAAGCGGAATCTCCGAAGACATCCAAATACTTGATTCTGAGATTCATGGCCTCTTCAAGCCCCATAATGCAAGCTTCAAATTCTGCCATGTTGTTTATACACTTGAAAGTTAATCTAGCTGTAAATGGTAGATGCGCGCCTTGAGGAGTAATGATCACTACCCCAATACCATTTCCATATTGATTAATAGCTCCATCAAATACCATGCCCCAACGGGAACCAGGCTCTGGCCCTTCTTCAAGCAATGGTTCATCACAATCTTTCATTTTCAGGTACAAGATCTCTTCATCAGGAAAATCATACTGCACTGACTGGTAATCTTCAATTGGTTGGTGAGCCAAATGGTCAGCCAAGATACTACCTTTGATCGCTTTCTGAGATCGGTATTCGATATCATACTCTGATAACAACATCTGCCAACGGGCAATTCTCCCAGTTAAAGTAGGCTTCTCAAATATATACTCGATTGGATCCATTTTGGATATCAACCAAGTGGTATGATTCAACATATACTGCCGGCTAATCTTCTCAAAGTCTTCTTATCTTTCAAAGATGCCCCAGGAGGGTAAATCTGACTTTGGAGGAAACATTTGATGTCGTAATACCACGGTTTCTGATCTTTCACTTCTTCAACAACAAAGGCATGAGCTGGCCTATCAAGACGCATCATAGACAAATTAGAAACTTCATTCCAATATTTCACTACAATCATTGATGCAAACATTGCAAGAGCATCTGCCATCCGGTTCTCATCTCGAGGGATATGATGAAACTCACCCTTTGTAAAGAAAGTTGAAAGCCTTCTCGCATAATCTCTATAGGGTATTAAACCGGGTTGATTCGTCTCTCATTCTCCTTTGATTTGATTCACAACTAAAGCGGAATCTCCGAAGACATCCAAATACTTGATTCTGAGATTCATGGCCTCTTCAAGCCCCATAATGCAAGCTTCAAATTCTGCCATGTTGTTTATACACTTGAAAGTTAATCTAGCTGTAAATGGTAGATGCGCGCCTTGAGGAGTAATGATCACTACCCCAATACCATTTCCATATTGATTAATAGCTCCATCAAATACCATGCCCCAACGGGAACCAGGCTCTGGCCCTTCTTCAAGCAATGGTTCATCACAATTTTCATTTTCAGGTACAAGATCTCTTCATCAGGAAAATCATACTGCACTGACTGGTAATCTTCAATTGGTTGGTGAGCCAAATGGTCAGCCAAGATTCTACCTTTGATCGCTTTCTGAGATCGGTATTCGATATCATACTCTGATAACAACATCTGCCAACGGGCAATTCTCCCAGTTAAAGTAGGCTTCTCAAATATATACTCGATTGGATCCATTTTGGATATCAACCAAGTGGTATGATTCAACATATACTGCCGGCTAATCTTCTCAAAGTCTTCTTATCTTTCAAAGATGCCCCAGGAGGGTAAATCTGACTTTGGAGGAAAAATTTGATGTGGTAATACCACGGCTTCTCATATTTGACTTCTTCAACAACAAAGGCATGAGCTGGCCTATCAAGACGAATCATAGACAAATTGGAAACTTCATTCCAATATTTCACTACAATCATTGACGCAAACATTGCAAGAGCATCTGCCATCCGGTTCTCATCTCGAGGGATATGATGAAACTCAACCTTTGTAAAGAAAGTTGAAATCCTTCTCTCATAATCTCTATAGTGTATTAAACCGGGTTGATTCGTCTCTCATTCTCCTTTGATTTGATTCACAACCAAAGCGGAATCTCCGAAGACATCCAAATACTTGATTCTGAGATTCATGGCCACTTCAAGCCCCATAATGCAAGCTTCACATTCTGCCATGTTGTTTATACACTTGAAAGTTAATCTAGCTGTAAATGGTAGATGCGCGCCTTGAGGAGTAATGATCACTACCATAATACCATCTCCATATTGATTAATAGCTCTATCTAATACCATGCCCCAACGGGAACCAGGCTCTGGCCCTTCTTCAAGCAATGGTTCATCACAATCTTTCATTTTTAGGTACAATATCTCTTCATCAGGAAAATCATACTTCACTGACTGGTAATCTTCAATTGGTTGGTGAGCCAAATGGTCAGCCAAGATACTACCTGTGATCGCTTTCTGAGATCGGTATTCGATATCATACTCTGATAACAACATCTGCCAACGGGAAATTCTCCCAGTTAAAGTAGGCTTCTCAAATATATACTCGATTGGATCCATTTTGGATATCAACCAAGTGGTATGATTCAACATATACTGCCGGCTAATCTTTTCAAAGTCTTCTTATCTTTCAAAGATGCCCCAGGAGGGTAAATTTGTCTTTGGAGGAAACATTTGATGTCGTAATACCACGGCTTCTCATCTTTCACTTCTTCAACAACAAAGACATGAGCTGGCCTATCAAGACGCATCATAGACAAATTGGAAACTTCATTCCAATATTTCACTACAATCATTGACGCAAACATTGCAAGAGCATCTGCCATCCTGTTCTCATCTCGAGGGATATGATGAAACTCAACCTTTGTAAAGAAAGTTGAAATCCTTCTCGCATAATCTCTATAGGGTATTAAACCGGGTTGATTCGTCTCTCATTCTCCTTTGATTTGATTCACAACCAAAGCGGAATCTCCGAAGACATCCAAATACTTGATTCTGAGATTCATGGCCTCTTCAAGCCCCATAATGCAAGCTTCACATTCTGCCATGTTGTTTTTACACTTGAAAGTTAATCTAGTTGTAAATGGTAGATGCGCGCCTTGAGGAGTAATGATCACTACCCCAATACCATTTCCATATTGATTAATAGCTCCATCTAATACCATGCCCCAACGGGAACCAGACTCTGGCCCTTCTTCAAGCAATGGTTCATCACAATCTTTCATTTTCAGGTACAATATCTCTTCATCAGGAAAATCATACTGCACTGACTGGTAATCTTCAATTGGTTGGTGTGCCAAATGGTAAGCCAAGATACTACCTGTGATCGCTTTCTGAGATCGGTATTCGATATCATACTCTGATAACAACATCTACCGACGGGAAATTCTCCCAGATAAAGTAGGCTTCTCAAATATATACTCGATTGGATCCATTTTGGATATCAACCAAGTGGTATGATTCAACATATACTGTCGGCTAATCTTCTCAAAGTCTTCTTATCTTTCAAAGATGCCCCAGAGGGTAAATCTGACTTTGGAGGAAAATTTGATGTCGTAATACCACAGCTTCTCATATTTGACTTCTTCAACAACAAAGGCATGAGCTGGCCTATCAAGACGAATCATAGACAAATTGGAAACTTCATTCCAATATTTCACTACAATCATTGACGCAAACATTGCAAGAGCATCTGCCATCCGGTTCTCATCTCGAGGGATATGATGAAACTCAACCTTTGTAAAGAAAGTTGAAATCCTTCTCGCATAATCTCTATAGGGTATTAAACCGGGTTGATTCGTCTCTCATTCTCCTTTGATTTGATTCACAACCAAAGCGGAATCTCCGAAGACATCCAAATACTTGATTCTGAGATTCATGGCCTCTTCAAGCCCCATAATGCAAGCTTCACATTCTGCCATGTTGTTTATACACTTGAAAGTTAATCTAGCTGTAAATGGTAGATGCGCGCCTTGAGGAGTAATGATCACTACCCCAATACCATTTCCATATTGATTAATAGCTCCATCTAATACCATGCCCCAACGGGAACCAGGCTCTGGCCCTTCTTCAAGCAATGGTTCATCAGAATTTTCATTTTTAGGTACAATATCTCCTCATCAGGAAAATCATACTGCACTGACTGGTAATCTTCAATTGGTTGGTGAGCCAAATGGTCAGCCAAGATACTACCTGTGATCGCTTTCTGAGATCGGTATTCGATATCATACTCTGATAACAACATCTGCCAACGGGAAATTCTCCCAGTTAAAGTAGGCTTCTCAAATATATACTCGATTGGATCCATTTTGGATATCAACCAAGTGGTATGATTCAACATATACTGCCGGCTAATCTTTTCAAAGTCTTCTTATCTTTCAAAGATGCCCCAGGAGGGTAAATCTGACTTTGGAGGAAACATTTGATGTCGTAATACCACGGCTTCTCATCTTTGACTTCTTCAACAACAAAGACATGAGCTGGCCTATCAAGACGCATCATAGACAAATTGGAACTTCATTCCAATATTTCACTACAATCATTGACGCAAACATTGCAAGAGCATCTGCCATCCGGTTCTCATCTCGAGGGATATGATGAAACTCAACCTTTGTAAAGAAAGTTGAAATCCTTCTCGCATAATCTCTATAGGGTATTAAACCGGGTTGATTCGTCTCTCATTCTCCTTTGATTTGATTCACAACCAAAGCGGAATCTCCGAAGACATCCAAATACTTGATTCTGAGATTCATGGCCACTTCAAGCCCCATAATGCAAGCTTCAAATTCTGCCATGTTGTTTATACACTTGAAAGTTAATCTAGCTGTAAATGGTAGATGCGCGCCTTGAGGAGTAATGATCACTGCCCCAATACCATTTCCATATTGATTAATAGCTCCATCTAATACCATGCCCCAACGGGAACCAGGCTCTGGCCCTTCTTCAAGCAATGGTTCATCACAATCTTTCATTTTAGGTACAATATCTCTTCATCAGGAAAATCATACTGCACTGACTGGTAATCTTCAATTGGTTGGTGAGCCAAATGGTCAGCCAAGATACTACCTGTGATCGCTTTCTGAGATCGGTATTCGATATCATACTCTGATAACAACATCTGCCAACGGGAAATTCTCCAAGTTAAAGTAGGCTTCTCAAATATATACTCGATTGGATCCATTTTAGATATCAACCAAGTGGTATGATTCAACATATACTGCCGGCTAATCTTCCCAAAGTCTTCTTATCTTTCAAAGATGCCCCAGGAGGGTAAATCTAACTTTGGAGGAAACATTTGATGTCGTAATACCACGGTTTCTCATCTTTCACTTCTTCAACAACAAAGGCATGAGCTGGCCTATCAAGACGCATCATAGATAAATTAGAAACTTCATTCCAATATTTCACTACAATCATTGACGCAAACATTGCAAGAGCATCTGCCATCCTGTTCTCATCTCGAGGGATATGATGAAACTCACTCTTTGTAAGGAAAGTTGAAATCCTACTCGCATAATCTCTATAGGGTATTAAACCGGGTTGATTCGTCTCTCATTCTCCTTTGATTTGATTCACAACCAAATCGGAATCTCCGAAGACATCCAAATACTTGATTCTGAGATTCATGGCCTCTTCAAGCCCCATAATGCAAGCTTCACATTCTGCCATGTTGTTTATACACTTGAAAGTTAATCTAGCTGTAAATGGTAGATGCGCGCCTTGAGGAGTAATGATCACTACCCCAATACCATTTCCATATTGATTAATAGCTCCATCTAATACCATGCCCCAACGGGAACCAGGCTCTGGCCCTTCTTCAAGCAATGGTTCATCAGAATTTTTCATTTTTAGGTACAATATCTCCTCATCAGGAAAATCATACTGCACTGACTGGTAATCTTCAATTGGTTGGTGAGCCAAATGGTCAGCCAAGATACTACCTGTGATCTCTTTCTGAGATCGGTATTCGATATCATACTCTGATAACAACATCTGCCAACGGGAAATTCTCCCAGTTAAAGTAGGCTTCTCAAATATATACTCGATTGGATCCATTTTGGATATCAACCAAGTGGTATGATTCAACATATACTGCCGGCTAATCTTTTCAAAGTCTTCTTATCTTTCAAAGATGCCCCAGGAGGGTAAATCTGACTTTGGAGGAAACATTTGATGTCGTAATACCACGGCTTCTCATCTTTGACTTCTTCAACAACAAAGACATGAGTTGGCCTGTCAATACGCATCATAGACAAATTGGGAACTTCATTCCAATATTTCACTACAATCATTGACGCAAATATTGCAATTGCATCTGCCATCCAGTTCTCATCTCGAGGGATATGATGAAACTCAACCTTTGTAAAGAAAGTTGAAATCCTTCTCGCATAATCTCTATAGGGTATTAAACCGGGTTGATTCGTCTCTCATTCTCCTTTGATTTGATTCACAACCAAAGCGGAATCTCCGAAGACATCCAAATACTTGATTCTGAGATTCATGGCCACTTCAAGCCCCATAATGCAAGCTTCAAATTCTGCCATGTTGTTTATACACTTGAAAGTTAATCTAGCTGTAAATCGTAGATGCGCGCCTTGAGGAGTAATGATCACTGCCTCAATACCATTTCCATATTGATGAATAGCTCCATCTAATACCATGCCCCAACGGGAACCAGACTCTGGCCCTTCTTCAAGCAATGGTTCATCACAATCTTTCATTTTTAGGTACAATATCTCTTCATCAGGAAAATCATACTGCACTGACTGGTAATCTTCAATTGGTTGGTGAGCCAAATGGTCAGCCAAGATACTACCTGTGATCGCTTTCTGAGATCGGTATTCGATATCATACTCTGATAACAACATCTGCCAACGGGAAATTCTCCAAGTTAAAGTAGGCTTCTCAAATATATACTCGATTGGATCCATTTTAGATATCAACCAAGTGGTATGATTCAACATATACTGCCGGCTAATCTTCCCAAAGTCTTCTTATCTTTCAAAGATGCCCCAGGAGGGTAAATCTAACTTTGGAGGAAACATTTGATGTCGTAATACCACGGTTTCTCATCTTTCACTTCTTCAACAACAAAGGCATGAGCTGGCCTATCAAGACGCATCATAGATAAATTAGAAACTTCATTCCAATATTTCACTACAATCATTGACGCAAACATTGCAAGAGCATCTGCCATCCTGTTCTCATCTCGAGGGATATGATGAAACTCACCCTTTGTAAAGAAAGTTTAAATCCTTCTCGCATAATCTCTATAGCGTATTAAACCGGGTTGATTCGTCTCTCATTCTCCTTTGATTTGATTCACAACCAAATCGGAATCTCCGAAGACATCCAAATACTTGATTCTGAGATTCATGGCCTCTTCAAGCCCCATAATGCAAGCTTCACATTCTGCCATGTTGTTTATACACTTGAAAGTTAATCTAGCTGTAAATGGTAGATGCGCGCCTTGAGGAGTAATGATCACTACCCCAATACCATTTCCATATTGATTAATAGCTCCATCTAATACCATGCCCCAACGGGAACCAGGCTCTGGCCCTTCTTCAAGCAATGGTTCATCACAATTTTTCATTTTTAGGTACAATATCTCCTCATCTGGAAAATCATACTGCACTGACTGGTAATCTTCAATTGGTTGGTGAGCCAAATGGTCAGCCAAGATACTACCTGTGATCGCTTTCTGAGATCGGTATTCGATATCATACTCTGATAACAACATCTGCCGACGGGAAATTCTCCCAGTTAAAGTAGGCTTCTCAAATATATACTCGATTGGATCCATTTTGGATATCAACCAAGTGGTATGATTCAACATATACTGCCGGCTAATCTTCTCAAAGTCTTCTTATCTTTCAAAGATGCCCCAGGCGGGTAAATCTGACTTTGGAGGAAAAATTTGATGTCGTAATACCACGGCTTCTCATATTTGACTTCTTCAACAACAAAGGCATGAGCTGGCCTATCAAGACGAATCATAGACAAATTGGAAACTTCATTCCAATATTTCACTACAATCATTGACGCAAACATTGCAAGAGCATCTGCCATCCGGTTCTCATCTCGAGGGATATGATGAAACTCAACCTTTGTAAAGAAAGTTGAAATCCTTCTCTCATAATCTCTATAGTGTATTAAACCGGGTTGATTCGTCTCTCATTCTCCTTTGATTTGATTCACAACCAAAGCGGAATCTCCGAAGACATCCAAATACTTGATTCTGAGATTCATGGCCACTTCAAGCCCCATAATGCAAGCTTCACATTCTGCCATGTTGTTTATACACTTGAAAGTTAATCTAGCTGTAAATGGTAGATGCGCGCCTTGAGGAGTAATGATCACTACCCCAATACCATTTCCATATTGATTAATAGCTCCATCTAATACCATGCCCCAACGGGAACCAGGCTCTGGCCCTTCTTCAAGCAATGGTTCATCAGAATTTTTCATTTTTAGGTACAATATCTCCTCATCAGGAAAATCATACTGCACTGACTGGTAATCTTCAAGTGGTTGGTGAGCCAAATGGTCAGCCAAGATACTACCTTTGATCTCTTTCTGAGATCGGTATTCGATATCATACTCTGATAACAACATCTGCCAACGGGAAATTCTCCCAGTTAAAGTAGGCTTCTCAAATATATACTCGATTGGATCCATTTTGGATATCAACCAAGTGGTATGATTCAACATATACTGCCGGCTAATCTTTTCAAAGTCTTCTTATCTTTCAAAGATGCCCCAAGAGGGTAAATTTGTCTTTGAAGGAAACATTTGATGTCGTAATACCACGGCTTCTCATCTTTGACTTCTTCAACAACAAAGACATGAGTTGGCCTGTCAATACGCATCATAGACAAATTGGGAACTTCATTCCAATATTTCACTACAATCATTGACACAAACATTGCAAGAGCATCTACCATCCGGTTCTCATCTCGAGGGATATGATGAAACTCAACCTTTGTAAAGAAAGTTGAAATCCTTCTCGCATAATCTCTATAGGGTATTAAACCGGGTTGATTCGTCTCTCATTCTCCTTTGATTTGATTCACAACCAAAGCGGAATCTCCGAAGAAATCCAAATACTTGATTTTGAGATTCATGGCCTCTTCAAGCCCCATAATGCAAGCTTCACATTCTGCCATGTTGTTTATAGACTTGAAAGTTAATCTAGCTGTAAATGGTAGATGCGCGCCTTGAGGAGTAATGATCACTGCCTCAATACCATTTCCATATTGATGAATAGCTCCATCTAATACCATGCCCCAACGGGAACCAGACTCTGGCCCTTCTTCAAGCAATGGTTCATCACAATCTTTCATTTTTAGGTACAATATCTCTTCATCAAAAAAATCATACTGCACTGACTGGTAATCTTCAATTGGTTGGTGAGCCAAATGGTCAGCCAAGATACTACCTGTGATCGCTTTCTGAGATCGGTATTCGATATCATACTCTGATAACAACATCTGCCAACGGGAAATTCTCCAAGTTAAAGTAGGCTTCTCAAATATATACTCGATAGGATCCATTTTAGATATCAACGAAGTGGTATGATTCAACATATACTGCCGGCTAATCTTCCCAAAGTCTTCTTATCTTTCAAAGATGCCCCAGGAGGGTAAATCTAACTTTGGAGGAAACATTTGATGTCGTAATACCACGGTTTCTCATCTTTCACTTCTTCAACAACAAAGGCATGAGCTGGCCTATCAAGACGCATCATAGATAAATTAGAAACTTCATTCCAATATTTCACTACAATCATTGACGCAAACATTGCAAGAGCATCTGCCATCCTGTTCTCATCTCGAGGGATATGATGAAACTCACCCTTTGTAAGGAAAGTTTAAATCCTACTCGCATAATCTCTATAGCGTATTAAACCGGGTTGATTCGTCTCTCATTCTCCTTTGATTTGATTCACAACCAAATCGGAATCTCCGAAGACATCCAAATACTTGATTCTGAGATTCATGGCCTCTTCAAGCCCCATAATGCAAGCTTCACATTCTGCCATGTTGTTTATACACTTGAAAGTTAATCTAGCTGTAAATGGTAGATGCGCGCCTTGAGGAGTAATGATCACTACCCCAATACCATTTCCATATTGATTAATAGCTCCATCTAATACCATGCCCCAACGGGAACCAGGCTCTGGCCCTTCTTCAAGCAATGGTTCATCAGAATTTCATTTTTAGGTACAATATCTCCTCATCTGGAAAATCATACTGCACTGACTGGTAATCTTCAATTGGTTGGTGAGCCAAATGGTCAGCCAAGATACTACCTGTGATCGCTTTCTGAGATCGGTATTCGATATCATACTCTGATAACAACATCTGCCAACGGGAAATTCTCCCAGTTAAAGTAGGCTTCTCAAATATATACTCGATTGGATCCATTTTGGATATCAACCAAGTGGTATGATTCAACATATACTGCCGGCTAATCTTTTCAAAGTCTTCTTATCTTTAAAGATGCCCCAGAGGGTAAATTGTCTTTGGAGGAAACATTTGATGTCGTAATACCACGGCTTCTCATCTTTGACTTCTTCAACAACAAAGACATGAGCTGGCCTATCAAGACGCATCATAGACAAATTAGGAACTTCATTCCAATATTTCACTACAATCATTGACACAAACATTGCAAGAGCATCTACCATCCGTTCTCATCTCGAGGGATATGATGAAACTCAACCTTTGTAGAGAAAGTTGAAATCCTTCTCGCATAATCTCTATAGGGTATTAAACCGGGTTGATTCGTCTCTCATTCTCCTTTGATTTGATTCACAACCAAAGCGGAATCTCCGAAGAAATCCAAATACTTGATTTTGAGATTCATGGCCTCTTCAAGCCCCATAATGCAAGCTTCAAATTCTGCCATGTTGTTTATACACTTGAAAGTTAATCTAGCTGTAAATCGTAGATGCGCGCCTTGAGGAGTAATGATCACTACCCAATACCATTTCCATATTGATTAATAGCTCCATCTAATACCATGCCCCAACGGGAACCAGGCTCTGGCCCTTCTTCAAGCAATGGTTCATCAGAATTTTTCATTTTTACGTACAATATCTCCTCATCTGGAAATTCATACTGCACTGACTGGTAATCTTCAATTGGTTGGTGAGCCAAATGGTCAGCCAAGATACTACCTGTGATCGCTTTCTGAGATCGGTATTCGATATCATACTCTGATAACATAATCTGCCAACGGGAAATTCTCCAAGTTAAAGTAGGCTTCTCAAATATATACTCGATTGGATCCCTTTTAGATATCAACCAAGTGGTATGATTCAACATATACTGCCGGCTAATCTTCCCAAAGTCTTCTTATCTTTCAAAGATGCCCCAGGAGGGTAAATCTAACTTTGATGGAAACATTTGATGTCGTAATACCACGGTTTCTCATCTTTCACTTCTTCAACAACAAAGGCATGAGCTGGCCTATCAAGACGCATCATAGATAAATTAGAAACTTCATTCCAATATTTCACTACAATCATTGGCGCAAACATTGCAAGAGCATCTGCCATCCTGTTCTCATCTCGAGGGATATGATGAAACTCAACCTTTGTAAAGAAAGTTGAAATCCTTCTCGCATAATCTCTATAGGGTATTAAACCGGGTTGATTCGTCTCTCATTCTCCTTTGATTTGATTCACAACCAAAGCGGAATCTCCGAAGACATCCAAATACTTGATTCTGAGATTCATGGCCACTTCAAACCCCATAATGCAAGCTTCAAATTCTGCCATGTTGTTTATACACTTGAAAGTTAATCTAGCTGTAAATCGTAGATGCGCGCCTTGAGGAGTAATGATCACTGCCTCAATACCATTTCCATATTGATGAATAGCTCCATCTAATACCATGCCCCAACGGGAACCAGACTCTGGCCCTTCTTCAAGCAATGGTTCATCACAATCTTTCATTTTTAGGTACAATATCTCTTCATCAGGAAAATCATACTGCACTGACTGGTAATCTTCAATTGGTTGGTGAGCCAAATGGTCAGCCAAGATACTACCTGTGATCGCTTTCTGAGATCGGTATTCGATATCATACTCTGATAACAACATCTGCCAACGGGAAATTCTCCAAGTTAAAGTAGGCTTCTCAAATATATACTCGATTGGATCCATTTTAGATATCAACCAAGTGGTATGATTCAACATATACTGCCGGCTAATCTTCCCAAAGTCTTCTTATCTTTCAAAGATGCCCCAGGAGGGTAAATCTAACTTTGGAGGAAACATTTGATGTCGTAATACCACGGTTTCTCATCTTTCACTTCTTCAACAACAAAGGCATGAGCTGGCCTATCAAGACGCATCATAGATAAATTAGAAACTTCATTCCAATATTTCACTACAATCATTGACGCAAACATTGCAAGAGCATCTGCCATCCTGTTCTCATCTCGAGGGATATGATGAAACTCACCCTTTGTAAGGAAAGTTTAAATCCTACTCGCATAATCTCTATAGCGTATTAAACCGGGTTGATTCGTCTCTCATTCTCCTTTGATTTGATTCACAACCAAATCGGAATCTCCGAAGACATCCAAATACTTGATTCTGAGATTCATGGCCTCTTCAAGCCCCATAATGCAAGCTTCACATTCTGCCATGTTGTTTATACACTTGAAAGTTAATCTAGCTGTAAATGGTAGATGCGCGCCTTGAGGAGTAATGATCACTACCCCAATACCATTTCCATATTGATTAATAGCTCCATCTAATACCATGCCCCAACGGGAACCAGGCTCTGGCCCTTCTTCAAGCAATGGTTCATCAGAATTTTCATTTTTAGGTACAATATCTCCTCATCTGGAAAATCATACTGCACTGACTGGTAATCTTCAATTGGTTGGTGAGCCAAATGGTCAGCCAAGATACTACCTGTGATCGCTTTCTGAGATCGGTATTCGATATCATACTCTGATAACAACATCTGCCAACGGGAAATTCTCCAAGTTAAAGTAGGCTTCTCAAATATATACTCGATTGGATCCATTTTGGATATCAACCAAGTGGTATGATTCAACATATACTGCCGGCTAATCTTCCCAAAGTCTTCTTATCTTTCAAAGATGCCCCAGGAGGGTAAATCTAACTTTGATGGAAACATTTGATGTCGTAATACCACGGTTTCTCATCTTTCACTTCTTCAACAACAAAGGCATGAGCTGGCCTATCAAGACGCATCATAGACAAATTAGAAACTTCATTCCAATATTTCACTACAATCATTGGCGCAAACATTGCAAGAGCATCTGCCATCCTGTTCTCATCTCGAGGGATATGATGAAACTCAACCTTTGTAAAGAAAGTTGAAATCCTTCTCGCATAATCTCTATAGGGTATTAAACCGGGTTGATTCGTCTCTCATTCTCCTTTGATTTGATTCACAACCAAAGCGGAATCTCCGAAGACATCCAAATACTTGATTCTGAGATTCATGGCCACTTCAAGCCCCATAATGCAAGCTTCAAATTCTGCCATGTTGTTTATACACTTGAAAGTTAATCTAGCTGTAAATCGTAGATGCGCGCCTTGAGGAGTAATGATCACTGCCTCAATACCATTTCCATATTGATGAATAGCTCCATCTAATACCATGCCCCAACGGGAACCAGACTCTGGCCCTTCTTCAAGCAATGGTTCATCACAATCTTTCATTTTTAGGTACAATATCTCTTCATCAGGAAAATCATACTGCACTGACTGGTAATCTTCAATTGGTTGGTGAGCCAAATGGTCAGCCAAGATACTACCTGTGATCGCTTTCTGAGATCGGTATTCGATATCATACTCTGATAACAACATCTGCCAACGGGAAATTCTCCAAGTTAAAGTAGGCTTCTCAAATATATACTCGATTGGATCCATTTTAGATATCAACCAAGTGGTATGATTCAACATATACTGCCGGCTAATCTTCCCAAAGTCTTCTTATCTTTCAAAGATGCCCCAGGAGGGTAAATCTAACTTTGGAGGAAACATTTGATGTCGTAATACCACGGTTTCTCATCTTTCACTTCTTCAACAACAAAGGCATGAGCTGGCCTATCAAGACGCATCATAGATAAATTAGAAACTTCATTCCAATATTTCACTACAATCATTGACGCAAACATTGCAAGAGCATCTGCCATCCTGTTCTCATCTCGAGGGATATGATGAAACTCACCCTTTGTAAGGAAAGTTTAAATCCTACTCGCATAATCTCTATAGCGTATTAAACCGGGTTGATTCGTCTCTCATTCTCCTTTGATTTGATTCACAACCAAATCGGAATCTCCGAAGACATCCAAATACTTGATTCTGAGATTCATGGCCTCTTCAAGCCCCATAATGCAAGCTTCACATTCTGCCATGTTGTTTATACACTTGAAAGTTAATCTAGCTGTAAATGGTAGATGCGCGCCTTGAGGAGTAATGATCACTACCCCAATACCATTTCCATATTGATTAATAGCTCCATCTAATACCATGCCCCAACGGGAACCAGGCTCTGGCCCTTCTTCAAGTAATGGTTCATCAGAATTTTTCATTTTTAGGTACAATATATCCTCATCTGGAAAATCATACTGCACTGACTGGTAATCTTCAATTGGTTGGTGAGCCAAATGGTCAGCCAAGATACTACCTGTGATCGCTTTCTGAGATCGGTATTCGATATCATACTCTGATAACAACATCTGCCGACGGGAAATTCTCCCAGTTAAAGTAGGCTTCTCAAATATATACTCGATTGGATCCATTTTGGATATCAACCAAGTGGTATGTTTCAACATATACTGTCGGCTAATCTTCTCAAAGTCTTCTTATCTTTCAAAGATGCCCCAGGCGGGTAAATCTGACTTTGGAGGAAAAATTTGATGTCATAATACCACAGCTTCTCATATTTGACTTCTTCAACAACAAAGGCATGAGCTGGCCTATCAAGACGAATCATAGACAAATTGGAAACTTCATTCCAATATTTCACTACAATCATTGACGCAAACATTGCAAGAGCATCTGCCATCCGGTTCTCATCTCGAGGGATATGATGAAACTCAACCTTTGTAAAGAAAGTTGAAATCCTTCTCTCATAATCTCTATAGTGTATTAAACCGGGTTGATTCGTCTCTCATTCTCCTTTGATTTGATTCACAACCAAAGCGGAATCTCCGAAGACATCCAAATACTTGATTCTGAGATTCATGGCCACTTCAAGCCCCATAATGCAAGCTTCACATTCTGCCATGTTGTTTATACACTTGAAAGTTAATCTAGCTGTAAATGGTAGATGCGCGCCTTGAGGAGTAATGATCACTACCCCAATACCATTTCCATATTGATTAATAGCTCCATCTAATACCATGCCCCAACGGGAACCAGGCTCTGGCCCTTCTTCAAGCAATGGTTCATCAGAATTTTTCATTTTTAGGTACAATATCTCCTCATCAGGAAAATCATACTGCACTGGCTGGTAATCTTCAAGTGGTTGGTGAGCCAAATGGTCAGCCAAGATACTACCTTTGATCTCTTTCTGAGATCGGTATTCGATATCATACTCTGATAACAACATCTGCCAACGGGAAATTCTTCCAGTTAAAGTAGGCTTCTCAAATATATACTCGATTGGATCCATTTTGGATATCAACCAAGTGGTATGATTCAACATATACTGCCGGCTAATCTTTTCAAAGTCTTCTTATCTTTCAAAGATGCCCCAAGAGGGTAAATTGTCTTTGAGGAAACATTTGATGTCGTAATACCACGGCTTCTCATCTTTGACTTCTTCAACAACAAAGACATGAGTTGGCCTGTCAATACGCATCATAGACAAATTGGGAACTTCATTCCAATATTTCACTACAATCATTGACACAAACATTGCAAGAGCATCTACCATCCGGTTCTCATCTCGAGGGATATGATGAAACTCAACCTTTGTAAAGAAAGTTGAAATCCTTCTCGCATAATCTCTATAGGGTATTAAACCGGGTTGATTCGTCTCTCATTCTCCTTTGATTTGATTCACAACCAAAGCGGAATCTCCGAAGAAATCCAAATACTTGATTTTGAGATTCATGGCCTCTTCAAGCCCCATAATGCAAGCTTCACATTCTGCCATGTTGTTTATACACTTGAAAGTTAATCTAGCTGTAAATGGTAGATGCGCGCCTTGAGGAGTAATGATCACTGCCTCAATACCATTTCCATATTGATGAATAGCTCCATCTAATACCATGCCCCAACGGGAACCAGACTCTGGCCCTTCTTCAAGCAATGGTTCATCACAATCTTTCATTTTTAGGTACAATATCTCTTCATCAGGAAAATCATACTGCACTGACTGGTAATCTTCAATTGGTTGGTGAGCCAAATGGTCAGCCAAGATACTACCTGTGATCGCTTTCTGAGATCGGTATTCGATATCATACTCTGATAACAACATCTGCCAACGGGAAATTCTTCCAGTTAAAGAAGGCTTCTCAAATATATACTCGATTGGATCCATATTGGATATCAACCAAGTGGTATGATTCAACATATACTGCCGGCTAATCTTCCCAAAGTCTTCTTATCTTTCAAAGATGCCCCAGGAGGGTAAATCTAACTTTGGAGGAAACATTTGATGTCGTAATACCACGGTTTCTCATCTTTCACTTCTTCAACAACAAAGGCATGAGCTGGCCTATCAAGACGCATCATAGATAAATTAGAAACTTCATTCCAATATTTCACTACAATCATTGACGCAAACATTGCAAGAGCATCTGCCATCCTGTTCTCATCTCGAGGGATATGATGAAACTCACCCTTTGTAAGGAAAGTTTAAATCCTACTCGCATAATCTCTATAGCGTATTAAACCGGGTTGATTCGTCTCTCATTCTCCTTTGATTTGATTCACAACCAAATCGGAATCTCCGAAGACATCCAAATACTTGATTCTGAGATTCATGGCCTCTTCAAGCCCCATAATGCAAGCTTCACATTCTGCCATGTTGTTTATACACTTGAAAGTTAATCTAGCTGTAAATGGTAGATGCGCGCCTTGAGGAGTAATGATCACTACCCCAATACCATTTCCATATTGATTAATAGCTCCATCTAATACCATGCCCCAACGGGAACCAGGCTCTGGCCCTTCTTCAAGCAATGGTTCATCAGAAATTTCATTTTTAGGTACAATATCTCCTCATCTGGAAAATCATACTGCACTGACTGGTAATCTTCAATTGGTTAGTGAGCCAAATGGTCAGCCAAGATACTACCTGTGATCTCTTTCTGAGATCGGTATTCGATATCATACTCTGATAACAACATCTGCCAACGGGAAATTCTCCCAGTTAAAGTAGGCTTCTCAAATATATACTCGATTGGATCCATTTTGGATATCAACCAAGTGGTATGATTCAACATATACTGCCGGCTAATCTTTTCAAAGTCTTCTTATCTTCTAAAGATGCCCCGAGAGGGTAAATTTGTCTTTGGAGGAAACATTTGATGTCGTAATACCACGGCTTCTCATCTTTGACTTCTTCAACAACAAAGACATGAGCTGGCCTGTCAATACGCATCATAGACAAATTAGGAACTTCATTCCAATATTTCACTACAATCATTGACACAAACATTGCAAGAGCATCTACCATCCGGTTCTCATCTCAAGGGATATGATGAAACTCAACCTTTGTAAAGAAAGTTGAAATCCTTCTCGCATAATCTCTATAGGGTATTAAACCGGGTTGATTCGTCTCTCATTCTCCTTTGATTTGATTCACAACCAAAGCGGAATCTCCGAAGAAATCCAAATACTTGATTTTGAGATTCATGGCCTCTTCAAGCCCCATAATGCAAGCTTCAAATTCTGCCATGTTGTTTATACACTTGAAAGTTAATCTAGCTGTAAATCGTAGATGCGCGCCTTGAGGAGTAATGATCACTGCCTCAATACCATTTCCATATTGATTAATAGCTCCATCTAATACCATGCCCCAACGGGAACCAGGCTCTGGCCCTTCTTCAAGCAATGGTTCATCACAATCTTTCATTTTTAGGTACAATATCTCTTCATCAGGAAAATCATACTGCACTGACTAGTAATCTTCAATTGGTTGGTGAGCCAAATGGTCAGCCAAGATACTACCTGTGATCGCTTTCTGAGATCGGTATTCGATATCATACTCTGATAACAACATCTGCCAACGGGAAATTCTCCAAGTTAAAGTAGGCTTCTCAAATATATACTCGATTGGATCCATTTTAGATATCAACCAAGTGGTATGATTCAACATATACTGCCGGCTAATCTTCCCAAAGTCTTCTTATCTTTCAAAGATGCCCCAGGAGGGTAAATCTAACTTTGGAGGAAACATTTGATGTCGTAATACCACGGTTTCTCATCTTTCACTTCTTCAACAACAAAGGCATGAGCTGGCCTATCAAGACGCATCATAGATAAATTAGAAACTTCATTCCAATATTTCACTACAATCATTGACGCAAACATTGCAAGAGCATCTGCCATCCTGTTCTCATCTCGAGGGATATGATGAAACTCACCCTTTGTAAGGAAAGTTTAAATCCTACTCGCATAATCTCTATAGCGTATTAAACCGGGTTGATTCGTCTCTCATTCTCCTTTGATTTGATTCACAACCAAATCGGAATCTCCGAAGACATCCAAATACTTGATTCTGAGATTCATGGCCTCTTCAAGCCCCATAATGCAAGCTTCACATTCTGCCATGTTGTTTATACACTTGAAAGTTAATCTAGCTGTAAATGGTAGATGCGCGCCTTGAGGAGTAATGATCACTACCCCAATACCATTTCCATATTGATTAATAGCTCCATCTAATACCATGCCCCAACGGGAACCAGGCTCTGGCCCTTCTTCAAGCAATGGTTCATCAGAATTTTTCATTTTTAGGTACAATATCTCCTCATCTGGAAAATCATACTGCACTGACTGGTAATCTTCAATTGGTTGGTGAGCCAAATGGTCAGCCAAGATACTACCTGTGATCGCTTTCTGAGATCGGTATTCGATATCATACTCTGATAACAACATCTGCCAACGGGAAATTCTCCAAGTTAAAGTAGGCTTCTCAAATATATACTCGATTGGATCCCTTTTAGATATCAACCAAGTGGTATGATTCAACATATACTGCCGGCTAATCTTCCCAAAGTCTTCTTATCTTTCAAAGATGCCCCAGGAGGGTAAATCTAACTTTGATGGAAACATTTGATGTCGTAATACCACGGTTTCTCATCTTTCACTTCTTCAACAACAAAGGCATGAGCTGGCCTATCAAGACGCATCATAGATAAATTAGAAACTTCATTCCAATATTTCACTACAATCATTGACGCAAACATTGCAAGAGCATCTGCCATCCTGTTCTCATCTCGAGGGATATGATGAAACTCACCCTTTGTAAGGAAAGTTTAAATCCTACTCGCATAATCTCTATAGCGTATTAAACCGGGTTGATTCGTCTCTCATTCTCCTTTGATTTGATTCACAACCAAATCGGAATCTCCGAAGACATCCAAATACTTGATTCTGAGATTCATGGCCTCTTCAAGCCCCATAATGCAAGCTTCACATTCTGCCATGTTGTTTATACACTTGAAAGTTAATCTAGCTGTAAATGGTAGATGCGCGCCTTGAGGAGTAATGATCACTACCCCAATACCATTTCCATATTGATTAATAGCTCCATCTAATACCATGCCCCAACGGGAACCAGGCTCTGGCCCTTCTTCAAGCAATGGTTCATCAGAATTTCATTTTTAGGTACAATATCTCCTCATCTGGAAAATCATACTGCACTGACTGGTAATCTTCAATTGGTTGGTGAGCCAAATGGTCAGCCAAGATACTACCTGTGATCGCTTTCTGAGATCGGTATTCGATATCATACTCTGATAACAACATCTGCCAACGGGAAATTCTCCCAGTTAAAGTAGGCTTCTCAAATATATACTCGATTGGATCCATTTTGGATATCAACCAAGTGGTATGATTCAACATATACTGCCGGCTAATCTTTTCAAAGTCTTCTTATCTTTCAAAGATGCCCCAGAGGGTAAATTGTCTTTGGAGGAAACATTTGATGTCGTAATACCACGGCTTCTCATCTTTGACTTCTTCAACAACAAAGACATGAGCTGGCCTATCAAGACGCATCATAGACAAATTAGGAACTTCATTCCAATATTTCACTACAATCATTGACGCAAACATTGCAAGAGCATCTGCCATCCGGTTCTCATCTCGAGGGATATGATGAAACTCAACCTTTGTAAAGAAAGTTGAAATCCTTCTCGCATAATCTCTATAGGGTATTAAACCGGGTTGATTCGTCTCTCATTCTCCTTTGATTTGATTCACAACCAAAGCGGAATCTCCGAAGACATCCAAATACTTGATTCTGAGATTCATGGCCTCTTCAAGCCCCATAATGCAAGCTTCACATTCTGCCATGTTGTTTATACACTTGAAAGTTAATCTAGCTGTAAATGGTAGATGCGCGCCTTGAGGAGTAATGATCACTACCCCAATACCATTTCCATATTGATTAATAGCTCCATCTAATACCATGCCCCAACGGGAACCAGGCTCTGGCCCTTCTTCAAGCAATGGTTCATCACAAATTTTCATTTTTAGGTACAATATCTCCTCATCAGGAAAATCATACTGCACTGACTGGTAATCTTCAATTGGTTGGTGAGCCAAATGGTCAGCCAAGATACTACCTGTGATCGCTTTCTGAGATCGGTATTCGATATCATACTCTGATAACAACATCTGCCAACGGGAAATTCTCCCAGTTAAAGTAGGCTTCTCAAATATATACTCGATTGGATCCATTTTGGATATCAACCAAGTGGTATGATTCAACATATACTGCCGGCTAATCTTTTCAAAGTCTTCTTATCTTTCAAAGATGCCCCAGAGGGTAAATTGTCTTTGGAGGAAACATTTGATGTCGTAATACCACGGCTTCTCATCTTTGACTTCTTCAACAACAAAGACATGAGCTGGCCTATCAAGACGCATCATAGACAAATTAGGAACTTCATTCCAATATTTCACTACAATCATTGACGCAAACATTGCAAGAGCATCTGCCATCCGGTTCTCATCTCGAGGGATATGATGAAACTCAACCTTTGTAAAGAAAGTTGAAATCCTTCTCGCATAATCTCTATAGGGTATTAAACCGGGTTGATTCGTCTCTCATTCTCCTTTGATTTGATTCACAACCAAAGCGGAATCTCCGAAGACATCCAAATACTTGATTCTGAGATTCATGGCCTCTTCAAGCCCCATAATGCAAGCTTCAATTCTGCCATGTTGTTTATACACTTGAAAGTTAATCTAGCTGTAAATGGTAGATGCGCGCCTTGAGGAGTAATGATCACTGCCCCAATACCATTTCCATATTGATTAATAGCTCCATCTAATACCATGCCCCAACGGGAACCAGACTCTGGCCCTTCTTCAAGCAATGGTTCATCACAATCTTTCATTTTTAGGTACAATATCTCTTCATCAGGAAAATCATACTGCACTGACTGGTAATCTTCAATTGGTTGGTGAGCCAAATGGTCAGCCAAGATACTACCTGTGATCGCTTTCTGAGATCGGTATTCGATATCATACTCTGATAACAACATCTGCCAACGGGAAATTCTCCAAGTTAAAGTAGGCTTCTCAAATATATACTCGATTGGATCCATTTTGGATATCAACCAAGTGGTATGATTCAACATATACTGCCGGCTAATCTTCCCAAAGTCTTCTTATCTTTCAAAGATGCCCCAGGAGGGTAAATCTAACTTTGGAGGAAACATTTGATGTCGTAATACCACGGTTTCTCATCTTTCACTTCTTCAACAACAAAGGCATGAGCTGGCCTATCAAGACGCATCATAGATAAATTAGAAACTTCATTCCAATATTTCACTACAATCATTGACGCAAACATTGCAAGAGCATCTGCCATCCTGTTCTCATCTCGAGGGATATGATGAAACTCACCCTTTGTAAGGAAAGTTTAAATCCTACTCGCATAATCTCTATAGCGTATTAAACCGGGTTGATTCGTCTCTCATTCTCCTTTGATTTGATTCACAACCAAATCGGAATCTCCGAAGACATCCAAATACTTGATTCTGAGATTCATGGCCTCTTCAAGCCCCATAATGCAAGCTTCACATTCTGCCATGTTGTTTATACACTTGAAAGTTAATCTAGCTGTAAATGGTAGATGCGCGCCTTGAGGAGTAATGATCACTACCCCAATACCATTTCCATATTGATTAATAGCTCCATCTAATACCATGCCCCAACGGGAACCAGGCTCTGGCCCTTCTTCAAGCAATGGTTCATCAGAATTTTTCATTTTTAGGTACAATATCTCCTCATCAGGAAAATCATACTGCACTGACTGGTAATCTTCAATTGGTTGGTGAGCCAAATGGTCAGCCAAGATACTACCTGTGATCGCTTTCTGAGATCGGTATTCGATATCATACTCTGATAACAACATCTGCCAACGGGAAATTCTCCAAGTTAAAGTAGGCTTCTCAAATATATACTCGATTGGATCCCTTTTAGATATCAACCAAGTGGTATGATTCAACATATACTGCCGGCTAATCTTCCCAAAGTCTTCTTATCTTTCAAAGATGCCCCAGGAGGGTAAATCTAACTTTGATGGAAACATTTGATGTCGTAATACCACGGTTTCTCATCTTTCACTTCTTCAACAACAAAGGCATGAGCTGGCCTATCAAGACGCATCATAGATAAATTAGAAACTTCATTCCAATATTTCACTACAATCATTGACGCAAACATTGCAAGAGCATCTGCCATCCTGTTCTCATCTCGAGGGATATGATGAAACTCACCCTTTGTAAGGAAAGTTGAAATCCTTCTCGCATAATCTCTATAGCGTATTAAACCGGGTTGATTCGTCTCTCATTCTCCTTTGATTTGATTCACAACCAAAGCGGAATCTCCGAAGACATCCAAATACTTGATTCTGAGATTCATGGCCTCTTCAAGCCCCATAATGCAAGCTTCACATTCTGCCATGTTGTTTATACACTTGAAAGTTAATCTAGCTGTAAATGGTAGATGCGCGCCTTGAGGAGTAATGATCACTACCCCAATACCATTTCCATATTGATTAATAGCTCCATCTAATACCATGCCCCAACGGGAACCAGGCTCTGGCCCTTCTTCAAGCAATGGTTCATCACAATTTTCATTTTTAGGTACAATATCTCCTCATCAGGAAAATCATACTGCACTGACTGGTAATCTTCAATTGGTTGGTGAGCCAAATGGTCAGCCAAGATACTACCTGTGATCGCTTTCTGAGATCGGTATTCGATATCATACTCTGATAACAACATCTGCCAACGGGAAATTCTCCAAGTTAAAGTAGGCTTCTCAAATATATACTCGATTGGATCCATTTTAGATATCAACCAAGTGGTATGATTCAACATATACTGCCGGCTAATCTTCCCAAAGTCTTCTTATCTTTCAAAGATGCCCCAGGAGGGTAAATCTAACTTTGGAGGAAACATTTGATGTCGTAATACCACGGTTTCTCATCTTTCACTTCTTCAACAACAAAGGCATGAGCTGGCCTATCAAGACGCATCATAGACAAATTAGAAACTTCATTCCAATATTTCACTACAATCATTGACGCAAACATTGCAAGAGCATCTGCCATCCTGTTCTCATCTCGAGGGATATGATGAAACTCACCCTTTGTAAGGAAAGTTTAAATCCTACTCGCATAATCTCTATAGCGTATTAAACCGGGTTGATTCGTCTCTCATTCTCCTTTGATTTGATTCACAACCAAATCGGAATCTCCGAAGACATCCAAATACTTGATTCTGAGATTCATGGCCTCTTCAAGCCCCATAATGCAAGCTTCACATTCTGCCATGTTGTTTATACACTTGAAAGTTAATCTAGCTGTAAATGGTAGATGCGCGCCTTGAGGAGTAATGATCACTACCCCAATACCATTTCCATATTGATTAATAGCTCCATCTAATACCATGCCCCAACGGGAACCAGGCTCTGGCCCTTCTTCAAGCAATGGTTCATCAGAATTTTTCATTTTTAGGTACAATATCTCCTCATCAGGAAAATCATACTGCACTGACTGGTAATCTTCAATTGGTTGGTGAGCCAAATGGTCAGCCAAGATACTACCTGTGATCGCTTTCTGAGATCGGTATTCGATATCATACTCTGATAACAACATCTGCCAACGGGAAATTCTCCCAGTTAAAGTAGGCTTCTCAAATATATACTCGATTGGATCCATTTTGGATATCAACCAAGTGGTATGATTCAACATATACTGCCGGCTAATCTTTTCAAAGTCTTCTTATCTTTCAAAGATGCCCCAGGAGGGTAAATTTGTCTTTGGAGGAAACATTTGATGTCGTAATACCACGGCTTCTCATCTTTGACTTCTTCAACAACAAAGACATGAGCTGGCCTGTCAATACGCATCATAGACAAATTGGGAACTTCATTCCAATATTTCACTACAATCATTGACACAAACATTGCAAGAGCATCTACCATCCGGTTCTCATCTCGAGGGATATGATGAAACTCAACCTTTGTAAAGAAAGTTGAAATCCTTCTCGCATAATCTCTATAGGGTATTAAACCGGGTTGATTCGTCTCTCATTCTCCTTTGATTTGATTCACAACCAAAGCGGAATCTCCGAAGACATCCAAATACTTGATTCTGAGATTCATGGCCTCTTCAAGCCCCATAATGCAAGCTTCACATTCTGCCATGTTGTTTATACACTTGAAAGTTAATCTAGCTGTAAATGGTAGATGCGCGCCTTGAGGAGTAATGATCACTACCCCAATACCATTTCCATATTGATTAATAGCTCCATCTAATACCATGCCCCAACGGGAACCAGGCTCTGGCCCTTCTTCAAGCAATGGTTCATCACAATTTTCATTTTTAGGTACAATATCTCCTCATCAGGAAAATCATACTGCACTGACTGGTAATCTTCAATTGGTTGGTGAGCCAAATGGTCAGCCAAGATACTACCTGTGATCGCTTTCTGAGATCGGTATTCGATATCATACTCTGATAACAACATCTGCCAACGGGAAATTCTCCAAGTTAAAGTAGGCTTCTCAAATATATACTCGATTGGATCCATTTTGGATATCAACCAAGTGGTATGATTCAACATATACTGCCGGCTAATCTTCCCAAAGTCTTCTTATCTTTCAAAGATGCCCCAGGAGGGTAAATCTAACTTTGGAGGAAACATTTGATGTCGTAATACCACGGTTTCTCATCTTTCACTTCTTCAACAACAAAGGCATGAGCTGGCCTATCAAGACGCATCATAGCTAAATTAGAAACTTCATTCCAGTATTTCACTACAATCATTGATGCAAATATTGCAAGAGCATCTGCCATCCTGTTCTCATCTCGAGGGATATGATGAAACTCACCCTTTGTAAGGAAAGTTGAAATCCTTCTCGCATAATCTCTATAGGGTATTAAACCGGGTTGATTCGTCTCTCATTCTCCTTTGATTTGATTCACAACCAAAGCGGAATCTCCGAAGACATCCAAATACTTGATTCTGAGATTCATGGCCTCTTCAAGCCCCATAATGCAAGCTTCACATTCTGCCATGCTTTTTATACACTTGAAAGTTAATCTAGGTTAAATGGTAGATGCGCGCCTTGAGGAGTAATGATCACTACCCCAATACCATTTCCATATTGATTAATAGCTCCATCTAATACCATGCCCCAACGGGAACCAGGCTCTGGCCCTTCTTCAAGCAATGGTTCATCACAATTTTCATTTTTAGGTACAATATCTCTTCATCAGGAAAATCATACTGCACTGACTGGTAATCTTCAATTGGTTGGTGAGCCAAATGGTCAGCCAAGATACTACCTGTGATCGCTTTCTGAGATCGGTATTCGATATCATACTCTGATAACAACATCTGCCAACGGGAAATTCTCCAGTTAAAGTAGGCTTCTCAAATATATACTCGATTGGATCCATTTTGGATATCAACCAAGTGGTATGATTCAACATATACTGCCGGCTAATCTTCCCAAAGTCTTCTTATCTTTCAAAGATGCCCCAGGAGGGTAAATCTAACTTTGGAGGAAACATTTGATGTCGTAATACCACGGTTTCTCATCTTTCACTTCTTCAACAACAAAGGCATGAGCTGGCCTATCAAGACGCATCATAGACAAATTAGAAACTTCATTCCAATATTTCACTACAATCATTGACGCAAACATTGCAAGAGCATCTGCCATCCTGTTCTCATCTCGAGGGATATGATGAAACTCACCCTTTGTAAGGAAAGTTGAAATCCTTCTCGCATAATCTCTATAGCGTATTAAACCGGGTTGATTCGTCTCTCATTCTCCTTTGATTTGATTCACAACCAAAGCGGAATCTCCGAAGACATCCAAATACTTGATTCTGAGATTCATGGCCTCTTCAAGCCCCATAATGCAAGCTTCACATTCTGCCATGTTGTTTATACACTTGAAAGTTAATCTAGCTGTAAATGGTAGATGCGCGCCTTGAGGAGTAATGATCACTACCCCAATACCATTTCCATATTGATTAATAGCTCCATCTAATACCATGCCCCAACGGGAACCAGGCTCTGGCCCTTCTTCAAGCAATGGTTCATCACAATTTTTCATTTTTAGGTACAATATCTCCTCATCAGGAAAATCATACTGCACTGACTGGTAATCTTCAATTGGTTGGTGAGCCAAATGGTCAGCCAAGATACTACCTTTGATCTCTTTCTGAGATCGGTATTCGATATCATACTCTGATAACAACATCTGCCAACGGGAAATTCTCCCAGTTAAAGTAGGCTTCTCAAATATATACTCGATTGGATCCATTTTGGATATCAACCAAGTGGTATGATTCAACATATACTGCCGGCTAATCTTCTCAAAGTCTTCTTATCTTTCAAAGATGCCCCAGGAGGGTAAATTTGTCTTTGGAGGAAACATTTGATGTCGTAATACCACGGCTTCTCATCTTTGACTTCTTCAACAACAAAGACATGAGTTGGCCTGTCAATACGCATCATAGACAAATTGGGAACTTCATTCCAATATTTCACTACAATCATTGACACAAACATTGCAAGAGCATCTACCATCCGGTTCTCATCTCGAGGGATATGATGAAACTCAACCTTTGTAAAGAAAGTTGAAATCCTTCTCGCATAATCTCTATAGGGTATTAAACCGGGTTGATTCGTCTCTCATTCTCCTTTGATTTGATTCACAACCAAAGCGGAATCTCCGAAGACATCCAAATACTTGATTCTGAGATTCATGGCCTCTTCAAGCCCCATAATGCAAGCTTCACATTCTGCCATGTTGTTTATACACTTGAAAGTTAATCTAGCTGTAAATGGTAGATGCGCGCCTTGAGGAGTAATGATCACTGCCTCAATACCATTTCCATATTGATGAATAGCTCCATCTAATACCATGCCCCAACGGGAACCAGACTCTGGCCCTTCTTCAAGCAATGGTTCATCACAATCTTTCATTTTCAGGTACAAGATCTCTTCATCAGGAAAATCATACTGCACTGACTGGTAATCTTCAATTGGTTGGTGAGCCAAATGGTCAGCCAAGATACTACCTTTGATCGCTTTCTGAGATCGGTATTCGATATCATACTCTGATAACAACATCTGCCAACGGGAAATTCTCCCAGTTAAAGTAGGCTTCTCAAATATATACTCGATTGGATCCATTTTGGATATCAACCAAGTGGTATGATTCAACATATACTGCCGGCTAATCTTCTCAAAGTCTTCTTATCTTTCAAAGATGCCCCAGGAGGGTAAATCTAACTTTGGAGGAAACATTTGATGTCGTAATACCATGGTTTGTCATCTTTCACTTCTTCAACAACAAAGGCATGAGCTGGCCTATCAAGACGCATCATAGCCAAATTAGAAACTTCATTCCAATATTTCACTACAATCATTGATGCAAACATTGCAAGAGCATCTGCCATCCTGTTCTCATCTCGAGGGATATGATGAAACTCACCCTTTGTAAGGAAAGTTGAAATCCTTCTCGCATAATCTCTATAGGGTATTAAACCGGGTTGATTCGTCTCTCATTCTCCTTTGATTTGATTCACAACCAAAGCGGAATCTCCGAAGACATCCAAATACTTGATTCTGAGATTCATGGCCTCTTCAAGCCCCATAATGCAAGCTTCACATTCTGCCATGTTGTTTATACACTTGAAAGTTAATCTAGCTGTAAATGGTAGATGCGCGCCTTGAGGAGTAATGATCACTACCCCAATACCATTTCCATATTGATTAATAGCTCCATCAAATACCATGCCCCAACGGGAACCAGGCTCTGGCCCTTCTTCAAGCAATGGTTCATCACAATCTTTCATTTTCAGGTACAAGATCTCTTCATCAGGAAAATCATACTGCACTGACTGGTAATCTTCAATTGGTTGGTGAGCCAAATGGTCAGCCAAGATACTACCTTTGATCGCTTTCTGAGATCGGTATTCGATATCATACTCTGATAACAACGTCTGCCAACGGCAATTCTCCCAGTTAAAGTAGGCTTCTCAAATATATACTCGATTGGATCCATTTTGGATATCAACCAAGTGGTATGATTCAACATATACTGCCGGCTAATCTTCTCAAAGTCGTCTTATCTTTCAAAGATGCCCCAGGAGGGTAAATCTGACTTTGGAGGAAACATTTGATGTCGTAATACCACGGTTTCTCATCTTTCACTTCTTCAACAACAAAGCATGAGCTGGCCTATCAAGACGCATCATAGACAAATTAGAAACTTCATTCCAATATTTCACTACAATCATTGACGCAAACATTGCAAGAGCATCTGCCATCCGGTTCTCATCTCGAGGGATATGATGAAACTCACCCTTTGTAAAGAAAGTTGAAATCCTTCTCGCATAATCTCTATAGGGTATTAAACCGGGTTGATTCGTCTCTCATTCTCCTTTGATTTGATTCACAACCAAAGCGGAATCTCCGAAGACATCCAAATACTTGATTCTGAGATTCATGGCCTCTTCAAGCCCCATAATGCAAGCTTCAATTCTGCCATGTTGTTTATACACTTGAAAGTTAATCTAGCTGTAAATGGTAGATGCGCGCCTTGAGGAGTAATGATCACTACCCCAATACCATTTCCATATTGATTAATAGCTCCATCAAATACCATGCCCCAACGGGAACCAGGCTCTGGCCCTTCTTCAAGCAATGGTTCATCACAATCTTTCATTTTCAGGTACAAGATCTCTTCATCAGGAAAATCATACTGCACTGACTGGTAATCTTCAATTGGTTGGTGAGCCAAATGGTCAGCCAAGATACTACCTTTGATCGCTTTCTGAGATCGGTATTCGATATCATACTCTGATAACAACATCTGCCAACGGGAAATTCTCCCAGTTAAAGTAGGCTTCTCAAATATATACTCGATTGGATCCATTTTGGATATCAACCAAGTGGTATGATTCAACATATACTGCCGGCTAATCTTCTCAAAGTCTTCTTATCTTTCAAAGATGCCCCAGGCGGGTAAATCTGACTTTGGAGGAAACATTTGATGTCGTAATACCATGGCTTCTCATCTTTGACTTCTTCAACAACAAAGACATGAGCTGGCCTATCAAGACGAATCACAGACAAATTCGAAACTTCATTCCAATATTTCACTACAATCATTGACGCAAACATTGCAAGAGCATCTGCCATCCGGTTCTCATCTCGAGGGATATGATGAAACTCAACCTTTGTAAAGAAAGTTGAAATCCTTCTCCCATAATCTCTATAGGGTATTAAACCGGGTTGATTCGTCTCTCATTCTCCTTTGATTTGATTCACAACCAAAGCGGAATCTCCGAAGACATCCAAATACTTGATTCTGAGATTCATGGCCTCTTCAAGCCCCATAATGCAAGCTTCACATTCTGCCATGTTGTTTATACACTTGAAAGTTAATCTAGCTGTAAATGGTAGATGCGCGCCTTGAGGAGTAATGATCACTACCCCAATACCATTTCCATATTGATTAATAGCTCCATCAAATACCATGCCCCAACGGGAACCAGGCTCTGGCCCTTCTTCAAGCAATGGTTCATCACAATCTTTCATTTTCAGGTACAAGATCTCTTCATCAGGAAAATCATACTGCACTGACTGGTAATCTTCAATTGGTTGGTGAGCCAAATGGTCAGCCAAGATACTACCTTTGATCGCTTTCTGAGATCGGTATTCGATATCATACTCTGATAACAACATCTGCCAACGGGCAATTCTCCCAGTTAAAGTAGGCTTCTCAAATATATACTCGATTGGATCCATTTTGGATATCAACCAAGTGGTATGATTCAACATATACTGCCGGCTAATCTTCTCAAAGTCTTCTTATCTTTCAAAGATGCCCCAGGAGGGTAAATCTGACTTTGGAGGAAACATTTGATGTCGTAATACCACGGTTTCTCATCTTTCACTTCTTCAACAACAAAGACATGAGCTGGCCTATCAAGACGCATCATAGCAAATTAGAAACTTCATTCCAATATTTCACTACAATCATTGATGCAAATATTGCAAGAGCATCTGCCATCCTGTTCTCATCTCGAGGGATATGATGAAACTCACCCTTTGTAAGGAAAGTTGAAATCCTTCTCGCATAATCTCTATAGGGTATTAAACCGGGTTGATTCGTCTCTCATTCTCCTTTGATTTGATTCACAACCAAAGCGGAATCTCCGAAGACATCCAAATACTTGATTCTGAGATTCATGGCCTCTTCAAGCCCCATAATGCAAGCTTCACATTCTGCCATGCTTTTTATACACTTGAAAGTTAATCTAGGTTAAATGGTAGATGCGTGCCTTGAGGAGTAATGATCACTACCCCAATACCATTTCCATATTGATTAATAGCTCCATCAAATACCATGCCCCAACGGGAACCAGGCTCTGGCCCTTCTTCAAGCAATGGTTCATCACAATCTTTCATTTTCAGGTACAAGATCTCTTCATCAGGAAAATCATACTGCACTGACTGGTAATCTTCAATTGGTTGGTGAGCCAAATGGTCAGCCAAGATACTACCTTTGATCGCTTTCTGAGATCGGTATTCGATATCATACTCTGATAACAACATCTGCCAACGGGAAATTCTCCCAGTTAAAGTAGGCTTCTCAAATATATACTCGATTGGATCCATTTTGGATATCAACCAAGTGGTATGATTCAACATATACTGCCGGCTAATCTTCTCAAAGTCTTCTTATCTTTCAAAGATGCCCCAGGAGGGTAAATCTGACTTTGGAGGAAACATTTGATGTCGTAATACCACGGTTTCTGATCTTTCACTTCTTCAACAACAAAGACATGAGCTGGCCTATCAAGACGAATCACAAACAAATTGGAAACTTCATTCCAATATTTCACTACAATAATTGACACAAACATTGCAAGAGCATCTGCCATCTGGTTCTCATCTCGAGGGATATGATGAAACTCACCCTTTGTAAAGAAAGTTGAAATCCTTCTCGCATAATCTCTATAGGGTATTAAACCGGGTTGATTCGTCTCTCATTCTCCTTTGATTTGATTCACAACCAAAGCGGAATCTCCGAAGACATCCAAATACTTGATTCTGAGATTCATGGCCTCTTCAAGCCCCATAATGCAAGCTTCAATTCTGCCATGTTGTTTATACACTTGAAAGTTAATCTAGCTGTAAATGGTAGATGCGCGCCTTGAGGAGTAATGATCACTACCCCAATACCATTTCCATATTGATTAATAGCTCCATCAAATACCATGCCCCAACGGGAACCAGGCTCTGGCCCTTCTTCAAGCAATGGTTCATCACAATCTTTCATTTTCAGGTACAAGATCTCTTCATCAGGAAAATCATACTGCACTGACTGGTAATCTTCAATTGGTTGGTGAGCCAAATGGTCACCCAAGATTCTACCTTTGATCGCTTTCTGAGATCGGTATTCGATATCATACTCTGATAACAACATCTGCCAACGGGCAATTCTCCCAGTTAAAGTAGGCTTCTCAAATATATACTCGATTGGATCCATTTTGGATATCAACCAAGTGGTATGATTCAACATATACTGCCGGCTAATCTTCTCAAAGTCTTCTTATCTTTCAAAGATGCCCCAGGCGGGTAAATCTGAATTTGGAGGAAAAATTTGATGTCGTAATACCACGGCTTCTCATCTTTGACTTCTTCAACTACAAAGACATGAGCTGGCCTATCAAGACGAATCACAGACAAATTGGGAACTTCATTCCAATATTTCACTACAATCATTGACGCAAACATTGCAAGAGCATCTGCCATCCGGTTCTCATCTCGAGGGATATGATGAAACTCAACATTTGTAAAGAAAGTTGAAATCCTTCTCTCATAATCTCCATAGTGTATTAAACCGGGTTGATTCGTCTCTCATTCTCCTTTGATTTGATTCACAACCAAAGCGGAATCTCCGAAGACATCCAAATACTTGATTCTGAGATTCATGGCCTCTTCAAGCCCCATAATGCAAGCTTCACATTCTGCCATGCTTTTTATACACTTGAAAGTTAATCTAGGTTAAATGTTAGATGCGTGCCTTGAGGAGTAATGATCACTACCCCAATACCATTTCCATATTGATTAATAGCTCCATCAAATACCATGCCCCAACGGGAACCAGGCTCTGGCCCTTCTTCAAGCAATGGTTCATCACAATCTTTCATTTTCAGGTACAAGATCTCTTCATCAGGAAAATCATACTGCACTGACTGGTAATCTTCAATTGGTTGGTGAGCCAAATGGTCAGCCAAGATACTACCTTTGATCGCTTTCTGAGATCGGTATTCGATATCATACTCTGATAACAACGTCTGCCAACGAAAAATTCTCCCAGTTAAAGTAGGCTTCTCAAATATATACTCGATTGGATCCATTTTGGATATCAACCAAGTGGTATGATTCAACATATACTGCCGGCTAATCTTCTCAAAGTCTTCTTATCTTTCAAAGATGCCCCAGGAGGGTAAATCTGACTTTGGAGGAAACATTTGATGTCGTAATACCACGGTTTCTGATCTTTCACTTCTTCAACAATAAAGACATGAGCTGGCCTATCAAGACGAATCACAGACAAATTGGGAACTTCATTCCAATATTTCACTACAATCATTGACGCAAACAATGCAAGAGCATCTGCCATCCGGTTCTCATCTCGAGGGATATGATGAAACTCAACATTTGTAAAGAAAGTTGAAATCCTTCTCTCATAATCTCCATAGTGTATTAAACCGGGTTGATTCGTCTCTCATTCTCCTTTGATTTGATTCACAACCAAAGCGGAATCTCCGAAGACATCCAAATACTTGATTCTGAGATTCATGGCCTCTTCAAGCCCCATAATGCAAGCTTCACATTCTGCCATGTTGTTTATACACTTGAAAGTTAATCTAGCTGTAAATGGTAGATGCGCGCCTTGAGGAGTAATGATCACTACCCCAATACCATTTCCATATTGATTAATAGCTCCATCAAATACCATGCCCCAACGGGAACCAGGCTCTGGCCCTTCTTCAAGCAATGGTTCATCACAATCTTTCATTTTCAGGTACAAGATCTCTTCATCAGGAAAATCATACTGCACTGACTGGTAATCTTCAATTGGTTGGTGAGCCAAATGGTCAGCCAAGATACTACCTTTGATCGCTTTCTGAGATCGGTATTCGATATCATACTCTGATAACAACATCTGCCAACGGGCAATTCTCCCAGTTAAAGTAGGCTTCTCAAATATATACTCGATTGGATCCATTTTGGATATCAACCAAGTGGTATGATTCAACATATACTGCCGGCTAATCTTCTCAAAGTCTTCTTATCTTTCAAAGATGCCCCAGGCGGGTAAATCTGACTTTGGAGGAAACATTTGATGTCGTAATACCACGGCTTCTCATCTTTGACTTCTTCAACTACAAAGACATGAGCTGGCCTATCAAGACGAATCACAGACAAATTGGGAACTTCATTCCAATATTTCACTACAATCATTGACGCAAACATTGCAAGAGCATCTGCCATCCGTTCTCATCTCGAGGGATATGATGAAACTCAACCTTTGTAAAGAAAGTTGAAATCCTTCTCGCATAATCTCTATAGGGTATTAAACCGGGTTGATTCGTCTCTCATTCTCCTTTGATTTGATTCACAACCAAAGCGGAATCTCCGAAGACATCCAAATACTTGATTCTGAGATTCATGGCCTCTTCAAGCCCCATAATGCAAGCTTCACATTCTGCCATGCTTTTTATACACTTGAAAGTTAATCTAGGTTAAATGGTAGATGCGTGCCTTGAGGAGTAATGATCACTACCCCAATACCATTTCCATATTGATTAATAGCTCCATCAAATACCATGCCCCAACGGGAACCAGGCTCTGGCCCTTCTTCAAGCAATGGTTCATCACAATCTTTCATTTTCAGGTACAAGATCTCTTCATCAGGAAAATCATACTGCACTGACTGGTAATCTTCGCCAAATGGTCAGCCAAGATACTACCTTTGATCGCTTTCTGAGATCGGTATTCGATATCATACTCTGATAACAACATCTGCCAACGGGCAATTCTCCCAGTTAAAGTAGGCTTCTCAAATATATACTCGATTGGATCCATTTTGGATATCAACCAAGTGGTATGATTCAACATATACTGCCGGCTAATCTTCTCAAAGTCTTCTTATCTTTCAAAGATGCCCCAGGAGGGTAAATCTGACTTTGGAGGAAACATTTGATGTCGTAATACCACGGTTTCTGATCTTTCACTTCTTCAACAATAAAGACATGAGCTGGCCTATCAAGACGAATCACAGACAAATTGGAACTTCATTCCAATATTTCACTACAATCATTGACGCAAACATTGCAAGAGCATCTGCCATCCGGTTCTCATCTCGAGGGATATGATGAAACTCACCTTTGTAAAGAAAGTTGAAATCCTTCTCGCATAATCTCTATAGTGTATTAAACCGGGTTGATTCGTCTCTCATTCTCCTTTGATTTGATTCACAACCAAAGCGGAATCTCCGAAGACATCCAAATACTTGATTCTGAGATTCATGGCCTCTTCAAGCCCCATAATGCAAGCTTCACATTCTGCCATGTTGTTTATACACTTGAAAGTTAATCTAGCTGTAAATGGTAGATGCGCGCCTTGAGGAGTAATGATCACTACCCCAATACCATTTCCATATTGATTAATAGCTCCATCAAATACCATGCCCCAACGGGAACCAGGCTCTGGCCCTTCTTCAAGCAATGGTTCATCACAATCTTTCATTTTCAGGTACAAGATCTCTTCATCAGGAAAATCATACTGCACTGACTGGTAATCTTCAATTGGTTGGTGAGCCAAATGGTCAGCCAAGATACTACCTTTGATCGCTTTCTGAGATCGGTATTCGATATCATACTCTGATAACAACATCTGCCAACGGGCAATTCTCCCAGTTAAAGTAGGCTTCTCAAATATATACTCGATTGGATCCATTTTGGATATCAACCAAGTGGTATGATTCAACATATACTGCCGGCTAATCTTCTCAAAGTCTTCTTATCTTTCAAAGATGCCCCAGGCGGGTAAATCTGACTTTGGAGGAAACATTTGATGTCGTAATACCACGGCTTCTCATCTTTGACTTCTTCAACAACAAAGACATGAGCTGGCCTATCAAGACGCATCACAGACAAATTGGGAACTTCATTCCAATATTTCACTACAATCATTGACGCAAACATTGCAAGAGCATCTACCATCCGTTTCTCATCTCGAGGGATATGATGAAACTCAACCTTTGTAAAGAAAGTTGAAATCCTTCTCGCATAATCTCTATAGGGTATTAAACCGGGTTGATTCGTCTCTCATTCTCCTTTGATTTGATTCACAACCAAAGCGGAATCTCCGAAGACATCCAAATACTTGATTCTGAGATTCATGGCCTCTTCAAGCCCCATAATGCAAGCTTCACATTCTACCATGTTGTTTATACACTTGAAAGTTAATCTAGCTGTAAATGGTAGATGCGCGCCATGAGGAGTAATGATCACTACCGCAATACCATTTCCATATTGATTAATAGCTCCATCAAATACCATGCCCCAACGGGAACCAGGCTCTGGCCCTTCTTCAAGCAATGGTTCATCACAATCTTTCATTTTCAGGTACAAGATCTCTTCATCAGGAAAATCATACTGCACTGACTGGTAATCTTCGCCAAATGGTCAGCCAAGATACTACCTTTGATCGCTTTCTGAGATCGGTATTCGATATCATACTCTGATAACAACATCTGCCAACGGGCAATTCTCCCAGTTAATGTAGGCTTCTCAAATATATACTCGATTGGATCCATTTTGGATATCAACCAAGTGGTATGATTCAACATATACTGCCGGCTAATCTTCTCAAAGTCTTCTTATCTTTCAAAGATGCCCCAGGCGGGTAAATCTGACTTTGGAGGAAACATTTGATGTCGTAATACCACGGCTTCTCAACTTTGACTTCTTCAACAACAAAGACATGAGCTGGCCTATCAAGACGAATCACAAACAAATTGGAAACTTCATTCCAATATTTCACTACAATAATTGACGCAAACATTGCAAGAGCATCTGCCATCCGGTTCTCATCTCGAGGGATATGATGAAACTCAACCTTTGTAAAGAAAGTTGAAATCCTTCTCGCATAATCTCTATAGGGTATTAAACCGGGTTGATTCGTCTCTCATTCTCCTTTGATTTGATTCACAACCAAAGCGGAATCTCCGAAGACATCCAAATACTTGATTCTGAGATTCATGGCCTCTTCAAGCCCCATAATGCAAGCTTCATATTCTGCCATGTTGTTTATACACTTGAAAGTTAATCTAGCTGTAAATGGTAGATGCGCGCCTTGAGGAGTAATGATCACTACCCCAATACCATTTCCATATTGATTAATAGCTCCATCAAATACCATGCCCCAACGGGAACCAGGCTCTGGCCCTTCTTCAAGCAATGGTTCATCACAATCTTTCATTTTTAGGTACAAGATCTCTTCATCAGGAAAATCATACTGCACTGACTGGTAATCTTCAATTGGTTGGTGAGCCAAATGGTCAGCCAAGATACTACCTTTGATCGCTTTCTGAGATCGGTATTCGATATCATACTCTGATAACAACATCTGCCAACGGGCAATTCTCCCAGTTAAAGTAGGCTTCTCAAATATATACTCGATTGGATCCATTTTGGATATCAACCAAGTGGTATGATTCAACATACACTGCCGGCTAATCTTCTCAAAGTCTTCTTATCTTTCAAAGATGCCCCAGGCGGGTAAATCTGACTTTGGAGGAAACATTTGATGTCGTAATACCATGGCTTCTCATCTTTGACTTCTTCAACAACAAAGACATGAGCTGGCCTATCAAGACGCATCACAGAAAAATTGGGAACTTCATTCCAATATTTCACTACAATCATAGACGCAAACATTGCAAGAGCATCTACCATCCGTTTCTCATCTCGAGGGATATGATGAAACTCAACCTTTGTAAAGAAAGTTGAAATCCTTCTCGCATAATCTCTATAGGGTATTAAACCGGGTTGATTCGTCTCTCATTCTCCTTTGATTTGATTCACAACCAAAGCGGAATCTCCGAAGACATCCAAATACTTGATTCTGAGATTCATGGCCTCTTCAAGCCCCATAATGCAAGCTTCACATTCTGCCATGTTGTTTATACACTTGAAAGTTAATCTAGCTGTAAATGGTAGATGCGCGCCATGAGGAGTAATGATCACTACCGCAATACCATTTCTATATTGATTAATAGCTCCATCAAATACCATGCCCCAACGGGAACCAGGCTCTGGCCCTTCTTCAAGCAATGGTTCATCACAATCTTTCATTTTCAGGTACAAGATCTCTTCATCAGGAAAATCATACTGCACTGACTGGTAATCTTCGCCAAATGGTCAGCCAAGATACTACCTTTGATCGCTTTCTGAGATCGGTATTCGATATCATACTCTGATAACAACATCTGCCAACGGGCAATTCTCCCAGTTAAAGTAGGCTTCTCAAATATATACTCGATTGGATCCATTTTGGATATCAACCAAGTGGTATGATTCAACATATACTGCCGGCTAATCTTCTCAAAGTCTTCTTATCTTTCAAAGATGCCCCAGGCGGGTAAATCTGACTTTGGAGGAAAAATTTGATGTCGTAATACCACGGCTTCTCATCTTTGACTTCTTCAACAACAAAGACATGAGCTGGCCTATCAAGACGAATCACAGACAAATTGGAAACTTCATTCCAATATTTCACTACAATCATTGACGCAAACATTGCAAGAGCATCTGCCATCTGGTTCTCATCTCGAGGGATATGATGAAACTCAACCTTTGTAAAGAAAGTTGAAATCCTTCTCGCATAATCTCTATAGGGTATTAAACCGGGTTGATTCGTCTCTCATTCTCCTTTGATTTGATTCACAACCAAAGCGGAATCTCCGAAGACATCCAAATACTTGATTCTGAGATTCATGGCCTCTTCAAGCCCCATAATGCAAGCTTCACATTCTGCCATGTTGTTTATACACTTGAAAGTTAATCTAGCTGTAAATGGTAGATGCGCGCCTTGAGGAGTAATGATCACTGCCCCAATACCATTTCCATATTGATTAATAGCTCCATCAAATACCATGCCCCAACGGGAACCAGGCTCTGGCCCTTCTTCAAGCAATGGTTCATCACAATCTTTCATTTTCAGGTACAAGATCTCTTCATCAGGAAAATCATACTGCACTGACTGGTAATCTTCAATTGGTTGGTGAGCCAAATGGTCAGCCAAGATACTACCTTTGATCGCTTTCTGAGATCGGTATTCGATATCATACTCTGATAACAACATCTGCCAACGGGCAATTCTCCCAGTTAAAGTAGGCTTCTCAAATATATACTCGATTGGATCCATTTTGGATATCAACCAAGTGGTATGATTCAACATACACTGCCGGCTAATCTTCTCAAAGTCTTCTTATCTTTCAAAGATGCCCCAGGCGGGTAAATCTGACTTTGGAGGAAACATTTGATGTCGTAATACCACGGCTTCTCATCTTTGACTTCTTCAACAACAAAGACATGAGCTGGCCTATCAAGACGCATCATAGACAAATTGGGAACTTCATTCCAATATTTCACTACAATCATAGACGCAAACATTGCAAGAGCATCTACCATCCGTTTCTCATCTCGAGGGATATGATGAAACTCAACCTTTGTAAAGAAAGTTGAAATCCTTCTCGCATAATCTCTATAGGGTATTAAACCGGGTTGATTCGTCTCTCATTCTCCTTTGATTTGATTCACAACCAAAGCGGAATCTCCGAAGACATCCAAATACTTGATTCTGAGATTCATGGCCTCTTCAAGCCCCATAATGCAAGCTTCATATTCTTCCATGTTGTTTACACACTTTAAAGTTAATTTAGCTGTAAATGGTAGATGCGCGCCTTAAGGAGTAATGATCACTGCCCCAATACCATTTCCATATTGATTAATAGCTCCATCAAATACCATGCCCCAACGGGAACCAGGCTCTGGCCCTTCTTCAAGCAATGGTTCATCACAATCTTTCATTTTTAGGTACAAGATCTCTTCATCAGGAAAATCATACTGCACTGACTGGTAATCTTCAATTGGTTGGTGAGCCAAATGGTCAGCCAAGATACTACCTTTGATCGCTTTCTGAGATCGGTATTCGATATCATACTCTGATAACAACATCTGCCAACGGGCAATTCTCCCAGTTAAAGTAGGCTTCTCAAATATATACTCGATTGGATCCATTTTGGATATCAACCAAGTGGTATGATTCAACATATACTGCCGGCTAATCTTCTCAAAGTCTTCTTATCTTTCAAAGATGCCCCAGGCGAGTAAATCTGACTTTGGAGGAAACATTTGATGTCGTAATACCATGGCTTCTCATCTTTGATTCTTCAACAACAAAGACATGAGCTGGCCTATCAAGACGCATCATAGACAAATTGGGAACTTCATTCCAATATTTCACTACAATCATAGACACAAACATTGCAAGAGCATCTACCATCCGTTTCTCATCTCGAGGGATATGATTAAACTCAACCTTTGTAAAGAAAGTTGAAATCCTTCTCGCATAATCTCTATAGGGTATTAAACCGGGTTGATTCGTCTCTCATTCTCCTTTGATTTGATTCAAACCAAAGCGGAATCTCCGAAGACATCCAAATACTTGATTATGAGATTCATGGCCTCTTCAAGCCCCATAATGCAAGCTTCACATTCTGCCATGTTGTTTATACACTTGAAAGTTAATCTAGCTGTAAATGGTAGATGCGCGCCATGAGGAGTAATGATCACTACCGCAATACCATTTCCATATTGATTAATAGCTCCATCAAATACCATGCCCCAACGGGAACCAGGCTCTGGCCCTTCTTCAAGCAATGGTTCATCACAATCTTTCATTTTCAGGTACAAGATCTCTTCATCAGGAAAATCATACTGCACTGACTGGTAATCTTCAATTGGTTGGTGAGCCAAATGGTCAGCCAAGATACTACCTTTGATCGCTTTCTGAGATCGGTATTCGATATCATACTCTGATAACAACATCTGCCAACGGGCAATTCTCCCAGTTAAAGTAGGCTTCTCAAATATATACTCGATTGGATCCATTTTGGATATCAACCAAGTGGTATGATTCAACATATACTGCCGGCTAATCTTCTCAAAGTCTTCTTATCTTTCAAAGATGCCCCAGGCGGGTAAATCTGACTTTGGAGGAAAAATTTGATGTCGTAATACCACGGCTTCTCATCTTTGACTTCTTCAACAACAAAGACATGAGCTGGCCTATCAAGACGAATGACAAACAAATTGGAAACTTCATTCCAATATTTCACTACAATAATTGACGCAAACATTGCAAGAGCATCTGCCATCCGGTTCTCATCTCGAGGGATATGATGAAACTCAACCTTTGTAAAGAAAGTTGAAATCCTTCTCGCATAATCTCTATAGGGTATTAAACCGGGTTGATTCGTCTCTCATTCTCCTTTGATTTGATTCATAACCAAAGCGGAATCTCCGAAGACATCCAAATACTTGATTTTGAGATTCATGGCCTCTTCAAGCCCCATAATGCAAGCTTCACATTCTGCCATGTTGTTTATACACTTGAAAGTTAGTCTAGCTGTAACTAGTAGATGCGCGCCTTGAGGAGTAATGATCACTACCCCAATACCATTTCCATATTGATTAATAGCTCCATCAAATACCATACCCCAATGGGAACCAGGCTCAGGCCCTTCTTCAAGCAATGGTTCATCACAATCTTTCATTTTCAGGTACAAGATCTCTTCATCAGGAAAATCATACTGCACTGACTGGTAATCTTCAATTGGTTGGTGAGCCAAATGGTCAGCCAAGATACAACATCTTCCAACGGGCAATTCTCCCAGTTAAAGTAGATTTCTCAAATATATACTCTATTGGATCCATTTTGGATATAAACTAAGTGGTATGATTCAACATATACTGCCGGATAATCTTCTCAAAGTCTTCTTATCTTTCAAAGATGCCCCAGGCGGGTAAATCTGACTTTGGAGGAAACATTTGATGTCGTAATACCACGGCTTCTCATCTTTGACTTCTTCAAAAACAAAGACATGAGCTGGCCTATCAAGACGCATCACAGACAAATTCGGAACTTCATTCCCATATTTCACAACAATCATTGACGCAAACATTGCAAGAGCATCTGCCATCTGGTTCTCATCTCGAGGGATATGATGAAACTCTACCTTTGTAAAGAAAGTTGAAATTCTTCTCGCATAATCTCTATAGGGTATTAAACCAGGTTGATTCGTCTCTCATTCTCCTTTGATTTGATTCACAACCAAAGCGGAATCTCTGAAGACATCCAACTACTTGAATCTGAGATTCATGGCCTCTCAAACCCCATAATGCAAGCTTCATATTCTTCAATGTTGTTTATACACTTGAAAGTTAATCTAGCTGTAAATGGTAGATGCGCGCCTTGAGGAGTAATGATCACTGCCCCAATACCATTTCAATATTGATTAATAGATCCATCAAATACCATGCCCCAACGGGAACCAGGCTCTGGCCCTTCTTTGAGCAATGGTTCATCATAATCTTTCATTTGCAGGTAAAAGATCTCTTCTTCAGGAAAATCATACTGCACTGACTGGTAATCTTCAATTGGTTGGTGAGCCAAATGATCAGCCAAGATACTACCTTTGATCGCTTTCTGAGGTCGGTATTCGATATCATACTCTGATAACAACATCTGCCAACGGGCAATTCTCCCAGTTAAAGTAGGCTTCTCAAATATATACTCGATTGGATCCAATTTGGATATCAACCAAGTGGTATGATTCAACATATACTGCCGACTAATCTTCTCAAAGTCTTCTTATCTTTCAAAGATGCCCGAAGAGGGTAAATCTGACTTTGGAGGAAACATTTGATGTCGTAATACCACGGCTTCTCATCTTTGACTTCTTCAACAACAAAGACATGAGTTGGCCTATCAAGACGCATCACAGACAAATTGGAAACTTCATTCCAATATTTCACTACAATCATTGACGCAAACAGAGCAAGAGCATCTGCCATCCGGTTCTCATCTCGAGGGATATGATGAAACTCAACCTTTGTAAAGAAAGTTGAAATCCTTCTCTCATAATCTCTATAGGGTATTAAACCGGGTTGATTCGTCACTCATTCTCCTTTGATCTGAATCACAACCAAAGCTGAATCTCCGAAGACATCCAAATACTTCATTCTGAGATCCATGGCCTCTTCAAGCCCCATAATGCAAGCTTCACATTCTGCCATGTTGTTTATACACTTGAAAGTTAATATAGCTGTAAATGGTAGATGCGTGCCTTGAGGAGTAATGATCACTACCCCAATACCATTTCCATATTGATTAATAGCTCCATCAAATACCATGCCCCAACGGGAACCAGGCTCTGGCCCTTCTTCAAGCAATGGTTCATCACAATCTTTCATTTTCAGGTACAAGATCTCTTCATCAGGAAAATCATACTGCACTGACTTTTAATCTTCAATTGGTTGGTGAGCCAAATGGTCAGCCAAGATACTACCTTTGAACGCTTTCTGAGTTCGGTATTCGATATGATACTCTGATAACAAGATCTGCCAACGGGCAATTCTCCCAGTTAAAGTAGGCTTCTCAAATATATACTCGATTGGATCCATTTTGGATATCAACCAAGTGGTATGATTTAACATATACTGCCGGCTAATCTTCTCAAAGTCTTATTATCTTTCAAAGATGCCCCAGGCGGGTAAATCTGACTTTGGAGGAAACATTTGATGTCGTAATACCACGGCTTCTCATCTTTGACTTCTTCAAAAACAAAGACATGAGTTGGCCTATCAAGACGCATCACATACAAATTGGAAACTTCATTCCAATATTTCACTATAATCATTGATGCAAACATTGCAAGAGCATCTGCCATCCGGTTCTCATCTCGAGGGATATGATGAAACTCAACCTTTGTAAAGAAAGTTGAAATCCTTCTCGCATAATCTCTATAGGATATTAAACTGGGTTGATTCGTCTCTCATTCTCCTTTGATTTGATTCACAACCAAATCGGAATCTCCGAAGATATCCAACTACTTGATTCTGAGATTCATGGCCTCTTCAAGCCCCATAATGCAAGCTTCATATTCTTCCATGTTGTTTATACACTTGAAAGTTAATCTAGCTGTAAATGGTAGATGCGCTCCTTGAGGAGTAATGATCACTGCCCCAATACCATTTCCATATTGATTAATAGCTCCATCAAATACCATGCCCCAATGGGAACCAGGCTCTGGCTCTTCTTCGAGCAATGGTTCATCACAATCTTTCATTTTCAGGTAAAAGATCTCTTCTTCAGGAAAATCATAATGCACTGACTGGTAATCTTCAATTGGTTGGTGAGCCAAATGGTCAGCCAAGATACTACCTTTGATCGCTTTCTGAGGTCGGTATTCGATATCATACTCTGATAAAAATATCTGCCAACGGGCAATTCTCCCAGTTAAAGTAGGCTTCTCAAATATATACTCGATTGGGTCCATTTTTGATATCAACCAAGTGGTATGATTCAACATATACTGCCGGCTAATCTTCTCAAAGTGTTCTTATCGTTCAAAGATTCCCCAGGCGGGTAAATTTGACTTTGGAGGAAACATTTGATGTCATAATACCACGACTTCTCATCTTTGACTTCTTCAACAACAACGACATGAGTTGGCCTATCAAGACGCATCACAGACAAATTAGGAACTTCATTCCCATATTTCACTACAATCATTGACGCAAACATTGCAAGAGCATCTGCCATCCGGTTCTCATCTCGAGGGATATGATGAAACTCAACCTTTGTAAAGAAAGTTGAAATCCTTCTCGCATAATCTCTCTAGGGTATTAAACCGGGTTGATTCGTCTCTCATTCTCCTTTGATTTGATTCACAACCAAAGCGGAATCTCCGAAGACATCCAAATACTTGATTCTGAGATTCATGGCCTCTTCAAGGCCTATAATGCAAGCTTCATATTCTGCCATGTTGTTTATACACTTGATAGTTAATCTAGCTGTAAATGGTAGATGCGCTCCTTGAGGAGTAATGATCACTACCCCAATACCATTTTTATATTGATTAGTAGCTTCATCAAATACCATGCCCCAACGGGAACCAGGCTCTGGCCCTTCTTCAAGCAATGGTTCATCACAATCTTTCATTTTCAGGTACAAGATCTCTTCATCAGGAAAAACATACTGCGCTGACTGGTAATCTTAAGTTGGTTGGTGAGCCAAATGGTCAGCCAAGTTACTACCTTTGATCGCTTTCTGAGATCGGTATTCGATATCACACTCTGATAACAACATCTACCATCGGGAAATTTTCCCAGTTAAAGTAGGCTTCTCAAATATATACTCGATTGGATCCATTTTGGATATAAACTAAGTGGTATGATTCAACATATACTGCCGGTTAATCTTCTCAAAGTCTTTTTATCTATGAAAGATGCCCCAGGCGGGTAAATCTGACTTTGGATGAAACATTTGATGTCGTAATACCACGGCTTCTCATCTTTGACTTCTTCAACAACAATGACATGACCTGGCCTATCAAAATGCATCACAGACAAACTGGAAACTTCATTCCAATATTTCACTATAATCATTGACGCAAACATTGCAAGAGCATCAGCCATCCGGTTCTCATCTCGAGGGATATGATGAAACTCAACCTTTGTAAAGAAAGTTGAAATCCTTCTCCCAAAATCTCTATAGGGTATTAAACCGGGTTGATTCGTCTCTCATTCTCCTTTGATTTGATTCACAACCAAACCGGAATCTCCGAAGACATCCAAATACTTGATTCTGAGATTCATGGCCTCTTCAAGCCCCATAATGCAAGCTTCACATTCTGCCATGTTGTTTATACACATGAAAGTTAATCTAGCTGTAAATGGTAGATGCGCGCCTTGAGGAGTAATGATCTCTCGCCCTATACCATTTTCATATTGATTAATAGCTCCATCAAATACCACGCCCTAATGGGAACCAGGCTCTGGCCCTTCTTCAAGCAATGGTTCATCACAATCTTTCATTTTCAGGTACAAGATCTATTCATCATGAAAAACATACTGCACTGACTGGTAATCTTCAATTGGTTGGTGAGCCAAATGGTCAGCCAAGATACTACCTTTGTTCGCTTTCTGAGATCGGTATTTGATATCATACTCTGATAACAACATCTGCCAACCGACAATTCTCCCAGTTAAAGTAGGCTTCTCAAATATATACTCGATTGGATTCATTTTGGATATCAACCAAGTGGTATGATTCAACATATACTGTCGGCTAATCTTCTCAAAGTCTTTTTATCTTTCAAAGATGCCCCTGACGGGTAAATCTGACTTTGGAGGAAACATTTGTTGTCGTAATACCTTGGCTTCTCATCTTTGACTTCTCCAATAACAAAGACATGAGCTAGCCTATCAAGACGCATCACAGACAAATTGGGAACTTCATTCCAATATTTCACTAAAATAATTAACGAAAACATTGCAAGATCATCTGCCATCCGGTTCTCATCTCGAGGGATATGATGAAACTCAACCTTTGTAAAGAAAGTTGAAATCCTTCTCGCATAATCTCTAGAGGGTATTAAACCGGGTTGATTCGTATCTCATTCTCCTTTGATTTGATTCACAACCAAAGCGGAATCTCCGAAGACATCCAAATACTTGATATTGAGATTCATGGCCTCTTCAAGCCTTATAATGCAAGCTTCATATTCTGCCATGTTGTTTATACACTTGATAGTTAATCTAGTTGTAAATGGTAGATGCGCTCCTTGAGGAGTAATGATCACTACCCCAATACCATTTTTCTATTGATTAGTAGCTTCATCAAATACCATACCCCAACGGGAACCAGGCTCTGGCCCTTCTTCAAGCAATGGTTCATCACAATCTTTCATTTTCAGGTACAAGATCTCTTCATCAGGAAAAACATACTGCACTGACTGGTAATCTTAAGTTGGTGGGTGAGCCAAATGGTCAGCCAAGATACTACCTTTGATCGTTTTCTGAGATCGGTATTCGATATCATAGTCTGATAACAACATCTGCCAACGGGCAACTCTCCCAGTTAAAGTAGGCTTCTCAAATATATACTCGATTGGATCCATTTTGGATATCAACCAAGTGGTATGATTCAACATATACTGCCGACTAATCTTCTCAAAGTCTTCATATCTTTCAAAGATACCCTAGGCGGGTAAATCTGACTTTGGAGGAAACATTTGATGTCGTAATACCACAGCTTCTCATCTTTGACTACTTCAACAACAAAGACATGAGCTAGCCTATCAAGACGCATCACAGACAAATTAGGAACTTCATTCCAATATTTCACTACAATCATTGACGCAAACATTGCAAGAGCATCTGGCATCCGGTTCTCATCTCGAGGGATATGATGAAACTCAACCTTTGTAAAGAAAGTTGAAATCCTTCTCGTATAATCTCTATAGGGTATTAAACCGGGTTAATTCGTCTCTCATTCTCCTTTGATTTGATTCACAACCAAACCGGAATCTCTGAAGACATCCAAATACTTGATTCTAGGATTCATGGTCTCTTTAAGCCTTATAATGCAAGCTTCATATTCTGCCATGTTGTATTATACACTTGAAAGTTAATCTAGCTGTAAATGGTAGATGCGCTCCTTGAGGAGTAATGATCTCTCGCCCTATACCTATTCCATATTGATTAATAGCTCCATCAAATACCATGCCCCAACGGGAACCAGGCTCTGGCCCTTCTTCAAACAATGGTTCATCACAATCTTTCATTTTTAGGTACAAGATCTCTTCATCAGGAAAAACATACTGCACTAACTGGTAATCTTCAATTGGTTGGTGAGCCAAATGGTCAACCAAGATACTACCTTTCATCACTTTCTGAGATCGGTATTCGATATCATACTCTGATAACAACATCTGCCAACCGGCAATTCTCCCAGTTAAAGTAGGCTTCTCAAATATATACTCGATTGGATCCATTTTCGATATCAACCAAGTGGTATGATTCAACATATACTGCAGGCTAATCTTTTCAAAGTCTTTTTATCTTTCAAAGATGCCCCAGGCGGGTAAATCTGACTTTGGAGGAAACATTTGCTGTCGTAATACCTTGGCTTCTCATCTTTGACTTCTCCAATAACAAAGATATGAGCTAGCCTATCAAGACGCATCACAGACAAATTGGGAACTTCATTCCAATATTTCACTAAAATAATTAACGCAAACATTGCAAGATCATCTGCCATCCGGTTCTCATCTCGAGGGATATGATGAAACTCAACCTTTCTAAAGAAAGTTGAAATCCTTCTCACATAATCTCTATAGGGTATTAAACCGGGTTTATTCGTCTCCCATTCTCCTTTGATTTGATTCACAACCAAAGCGGAATCTTCGAAGACATCCAAATACTTGATCTTGAGATTCATGGCCTCTTCAAGCCTTATAATGCAAGCTTCATATTCTGCCATGTTGTTTATACACTTGATAGTTAATCTAGCTGTAAATGGTAAATGCGCTCCTTGAGGAGTAATGATCACTACCCCAATACCATTTTTATATTGATTAGTAGCTTCATTAAATACCATTCCCCAACGGGAACCAGGCTCTGGCCCTTCTTCAAGCAATGGTTCATCACAATCTTTCATTTTCAGGTACATGATCTCTTCATCAGGAAAATCATACTACACTGACTAGTAATCTTCAATTGGTTGGTTAGCCAAATGGTCAACCAACATACTACCTTTGATCGCTTTCTGAGATCGGTATTCGATATCACACTCTGATAACAACATCTGCCAACGGGAAATTCTCCCAGTTAAAGTACGCTTCTCAATTATATACTCGATTGGATCCATTTTGGATATACACTAAGTGGTATGATTCAACATATACTGCCGGCTAATCTTCTCAAAGTCTTTTTATCTATGAAAGATGCCCCAGGCGGGTAAATCTGACTTTGGATGAAACATTTGATGTCGTAATACCACGACTTCTCATCTTTGACTTCTTCAACAACAAAGACATGACCTGGCCTATCAAGACGCATCGAAGACAAATTAGGAACTTCATTCCAATATTTCACTACAATCATTGACGCAAATATTGCAAGAGCATCTGCTATCCGGTTCTCATCTCGAGGGATATGATGAAACTCAACCTTTGTAAAGAAAGTTGAAATTCTTCTCGCATAATCTCTATAGGGTATTAAACCGGGTTGATTCGTCTCTCATTCTCTTTTGATTTGATTCACAACCGAAGCGGAATCTCCGAAGACATCCAAATACTTGATTCTGAGATTCATGGCCTCTTAAAGCCTTATAATGCAAGCTTCATATTCTGCCATGTTGTTTATACACTTAAAAGTTAATCTAGCTGTAAATGGTAGATGCGCTCCTTGAGGAGTAATGATCACTACCCCTATACCATTTCCATATTGATTAATAGCTCCATCAAATACCATGCCCCAACGGGAACCAGGCTCTGGCCCTTCTTCAAGTAATGGTTCATCACAATCTTTCATTTTCAGGTACAAGATCTCTTCATCAGGAAAAACATACTGCACTGACTGGAAATCTTCAATTGGTTGGTGAGCCAAATGGTCACCCAAGATACTACCTTTGATTGCTTTATGAGATCGGTATTCGATATCATACTCTGATAACAACATCTGCCAACGGGCAATTCTCCCAGTTAAACTAGGCTTCTCAAATATATACTAGATTGGATCCATTTTGGATATCAACCAAGTGGTATGATTCCACATATATTGCCGGCTAATCTTCTCAAAGTATTCTTATCTTTCAAAGATGCCCCAGGCGGGTAAATCTGACTTTGGAGGAAACATTTGATGTCGTAATACCACGGCTTCTCATCATTGACTTCTTCAACAACAAAGACATGAGATGGCCTATCAAGACGCATCACAGACAAATTAGGAACTTCATTCCCATATTTCACTACAATCATTGACGCAAACATTGCAAGAGCATCTGCCATCCGGTTCTCATCTCGAGGGATATGATGAAACTCAACCTTTGTAAAGAAAGTTGAAATCCTTCTCGCATAATCTCTATAGGGTATTAAATCGGGTTGATTCGTCTCTCATTCTCTTTTGATTTGATTCACAACCAAAGCGGAATCTCCGAAGACATCCAAATACTTGATTCTGAGATTCATGGCCTCTTCAAGCCTTATTATGCAAGCTTCATATTCTGCCATGTTGTTTATACACTTGAAAGTTAATCTAGCTGTAAATGGTAGATGCGTTCCTTGAGGAGTAATGATCACTACCCCTATACCATTTCCATATTGATTAATAGCTCCATCAAATACCATGCCCCAACAGGAACCAGGCTCTGGCCCTTCTTCAAGTAATGGTTCATCACAATCTTTCATTTTCAGGTACACGATCTCTTCATCAGGAAAAACATACTGCACTGACTGGTAATCTTCAATTGGTTGGTGAGTCAAATGGTCACCCAAGATACTACCTTTGATTGCTTTCTGAGATCGGTATTCGATATCATACTCTAATAACAACATCTGCCAACGGGCAATTCTCCCAGTTAAAGTAGGCTTCTCAAATATATACTCGATTGGATCCATTTTGGATATCAACCAACTGGTATGATTCAACATATACTGCCGGCTAATCTTCTCAAAGTCTTTTTATCTTTCAAAGATGCCCCAGGAGGGTAAATCTGACTTTGGAGGAAACATTCGATGTCGTAATACCACGGCTTCTCATCTTTGACTTCTTCAACTACAAAGACATGAGCTGGCCTATCAAGATGCATTATAGACAAACTGGAAACTTCATTCCAATATTTCACTACAATCATTGATGCAAACATTGCAAGAGCATCTGCCATCCAGTTCTCATCTCGAGGGATATGATGAAACTCAACCTTTGTAAAGAAAGTTGAAATCCTTCTCGCATAATCTCTATAGGGTATTAAACCGGGTTGATTCGTCTCTCATTCTCCTTTGATTTGATTCACAACCAAAGCGGAATCTCCGAAGACATCCAAATACATGATTCTGAGATTCATGGCCTCTTCAAGCCCCATAATGCAAGCTTCACATTCTGCCATGTTGTTTATACACTTGAAAGTTAATCTAGATGTAAATGGTAGATGCCCGCCTTGAGGAGTAATGATCACTAACCCAATACCATTTCCATATTGATTAATAGCTCCATTAAATACCATGCCCCAATGTGAACCAGGCTCTGGCCCTTCTTCAAGCAATGGTTCATCACAATCTTTCATTTTCAGGTACAAGGTCTCTTCTTCAGGAAAATCATACTACACTGACTGGTAATTTTCAATTGGTTGGTGAGCCAACTGGTCAGCCAAGATACTGCCTTTGATCGCTTTCTAAGATCGGTATTCGATATCATACTCTGATAACAACATCTGCCAACAGGCAATTCTCCCAGTTAAAGTAGGCTTCTCAAATATATACTCGATTGGATCCATTTTGGATATCAACCAAGTGGTATGATTCAACATATACTGCCGGCTAATCATCTCAAAGTCTTCTTATCTTTCAAAGATGCCCCAGGCGGGTAAATATGACTGTGGAGGAAACATTTGATGTCGTAATACCATGGCTTCTCATGTTTGACTTCTTACACAACAAAGACCTGAGTTGGCGTATCAAGACGCATCACAGACAAATTGGGAACTTCATTCCAATATTTCACTACAATCATTGATGCAAACATTGCAAGAGCATCTGCCAACCGGTTCTCATCTCGAGGGATATGATGAAACTTAACCTTTGTAAAGAAAGTTGAAATCCTTCTCGCATAATCTCTATAGGGTATTAAATCGGGTTGATTCGTTTCTCATTCTCTTTTGATTTGATTCACAACCAAAGCGGAATCTCCGAAGACATCCAAATACTTGATTCTGAGATTCATGGCCTCTTCAAGCCTTATAATGCAAGCTTCATATTCTGCCATGTTGTTTATACACTTGAAAGTTAATCTAGCTGTAAATGGTAGATGCGTGCCTTGAGGAGTAATGATCACTACCCCAATACCATTTCCATATTTATTAATAGCTCTCTCAAATACCATGCCCCAACGGGAACCAGGCTTTGGCCCTTCTTCAAGCAATGGTTCATCACAATCTTTCATTTTCAGATACAAGGTCTCTTCTTCAGGAAAATCATACTGCACTGACTGGTAATCTTCAATTGGTTGGTGAGCCAAATGGTCAGCCAAGATACTACCTTTGATCGCTTTCTGATATCGGTATTCGATATCACACTCTGATAACAACTTCTGCCAACGGGCAATTCTCCCAGTTAAAGTAGGCTTCTCAAATATATACTCGATTGGATCCATTTTGGATATAAACCAAGTGGTATGATTCAACATATATTGCCGGCTAATCTTCTCAAAGTCTTCTTATCTTTCAAAGATGCCCCAGGCAGGTAAATCTGACTTTGGAGGAAACATTTGATGTCGTAATACCACGGCTTCTCATCTTTGACTTCTTCAACAACAAAGACATGAGCTGGCCTATCAAGACGCATCACAGACAAATTAGGAACTTCATTCCCATATTTCACTACAATCATTGACGCAAACATTGCAAGAGCATCTGCCATCCGGTTCTCATCTTGAGGGATATGATGAAACTCAACCTTTGTAAAGAAAGTTGAAATCCTTCTCGCATAATCTCTATAGGGTATTAAACCGGGTTGATTCATCTCTCATTCTCCTTTGATTTGATTCACAACCAAAGCGGAATCTCCGAAGACATCCAACTACTTGATTCTGAGATTCATGGCCTCTTCAAGCCCCATAATGCAAGCTTCATATTCTTCCATGTTGTTTATACACTTGAAAGTCAATCTAGCTGTAAATGGTAGATGCGGGCCTTGAGGAGTAATTATCATTGCCCCAATACCATTTCCATATTGATTAATAGCTCCATCAAATACCATGCCCCAACGGGAACCAGGCTCTGGCCCTTCTTCAAGCAATGGTTCATCACAATCTTTCATTTTCAGGTACAAGATCTCCTCATCAGGAAAGTTATACTGCACTGACTGGTAATCTTCAATTGGTTGGTGAGCCAAATGGTCAACCAAGATACTACCTTTGATCACTTTCTGAGATCGGTATTCGATATCATACTCTGATAACAACATCTGCCAACGGGCAATTCTCCCAGTTAAAGTAGGCTTCTCAAATATATACTCGATTGGATTCATTTTGGATATCAACTAAGTGGTATGATTCAGCATATACTGCCAGCTAATCTTCTTAAAGTTTTCTTATCTTTCAAAGATGCCCCAGGCGGGTAAATCTGATTTTGGAGGAAACATTTGATGTCGTAACACCACGGCTTCTCATCTTTGACTTCTTCAACAACAAAGACATGAGCTGGCCTATCAAGACGCATCACAGACAAATTGGGAACTTCATTCCAATATTTCATTATAATCATTGACGCAAACATTGCAAGAGCATCTGCCATCCGGTTCTCATCTCGAGGGATATGATGAAACTCAACCTTTGTAAAGAAAGCTGAAATCCTTCTCGCATAATCTCTATAGGGTATTAAACCGGGTTGATTCGTCTCTCATTCTCCTTTGATTTGATTTACAACCAAAGTGGAATCTCCGAAGACATCCAAATACTTGATTCTGAGATTCATGGCCTCTTCAAACCCCATAATGCAAGCATCATATTCTTCCATGTTGTGTATACACTTGAAAGTTAATCTAGCTGTAAATGGTAGATGCGCTCCTTGAGGAGTAATGATCACTACCCCAATACCATTTCCATATTGATTAATAGCTCCATCAAATACCATGCCCCAACGGGAACCAGGCTTTGGCCCTTCTTCAAGCAATGGTTCATCACAATCTGTCATTTTCAGGTATAAGATCTCTTCATCAGGAAAATCATACTGCATTGACTGGTAATCTTCAATTGGTTGGTGAGCCAAATGGTCAGCCAAGATACTACCTTTGATCGCTTTCTGAGATCGGTATTCGATATCATACTCTGATAACAACATTTGCCAACGGGCAATTCTCTCAATTAAAGTAGGCTTCTCAAATATATACTCGATTGGATCCATTTTGGATATCAACCAAGTGGTATGATTCAACATACTCCGAGTCTCACAGTCGGTGAACTTCTTACTGAGGTAGTAAATTGCAAATTCTTTCTTCTAGTCTTATCTTGCTGACCAAGAACACAACCCATACTATCTTCTAGCATAGTCAAATACATGATCAATGGTCTTCCTTCAACAGGTGGAGACAAAATAGGAGGTTCAAGCAAATATTCTTTGATACTGTCAAAATCTTTCTGGCAGTCTTCAGTCCAATCACAAGACTGATCTTTCCGAAGAAGCTTGAATATAGGCGCACATCTGGCAGCCATGTGTGAAATGAATCTTGAGATATAATTCAAGCGACCGAGAAAACCTCTGACTTGCTTCTCAATTTTGGGCGTAGGCATCTCTTATATTGCTTTGACCTTGGCAGGATCAACTTCAATACCCTTCTCGTTTAGAATAAAGCCCAACAACTTACCAGAACGAACACCAAAAGTACACTTATTAGGATTCAAACGGAGTTTATAATTCCTTAAATGGTGGAATAGCTTCAATAAATGCTCAACATGTTCCTCTTCATCAATCTATTTAGCAATCATGTCATCGACATAAACCTCAATCTCTTTATGCATCATATCATGAAAAAGAGTAGTCATTGTTCTCTGGTATGTTGCACCATCATTCTTTAGACCGAAAGGCATCACTCTATAACAGAATGTTCCCCAAGGTGTAATGAATGTGGTATTCTCCATATCTTCGAGTGTCATCTTGATCTGATTATATCCGGAAAATCCATCCATCAACGAAAAGACTTTGAACTTAGCAGTATTGTCTACCAACATATCAATGTGTGGCAAAGGGAAATCATCTTTCGGCCTAGCTTTATTCAAATATCTATAATCGACGCACATGCGGACTTTTCCATCTTTCTTTGGCACAGGCAAAATATAGGCCACCCATTGCGGATACTCACTAGTTACAAGGAAACTGGCATTAATCTGCTTCTGCACTTCCTCTTTGATCTTCACAGCCATATCAGGATGCGTTCTTCTCAACTTCTGCTTGACTAGCGCGCACTCTAGCTTCAATTGTAATCTATGCTCCACAATCTCAGAATCCAAATCAGGCATGTCTTGATAGGACCAAGCAAACACATCTGGATAATCTCGGAGAAGATCAATCAAACCCTTCTTGACATCTAGACACAGTCGAGACCCAATCTTGACTTCCTTCACATCATCCTCAGAACCCAAGTTAACTAGTTAAATTTGTTCTTCGAACGGCTGAATGGTCTTTTCATCTTGCTCAAGAAGATGAGATAATTCATCACTCACTTCTACATCACTTTCCTCCTCGGCCTCAAACATCGGGAATTCAAAATTTGGAGAAGGAGAAGGATCATTGTATTCAATGGGGTTAGAAACCAACCTGCATAATGATTTGATATTTTGATTTTAGAGAAGTGAATTTGTGACCAAATATTGCGCAGATGGACAATTATTTTGTTTACTTATGTTTTTTGTGATTACCATTTTCAGAATGAAGCAAAAAGTAAAAACAAAACATCATAGATGTGGATGAATAAAATTAATTTTATTAATGATCAATTTGAAAATGCCCAAACAATGTTCACTTCTCCCTTAGGCATAGGAGAAGGATTTTAAAAACATATAAAAGCAATTACTTAGATCGATACAAAATAACAGGAATATCAATAGCAGTCCAATTGTTTCAAGCCTTTCCATGCGTCACGAAATTGGTGCAGTCTTCCTCTTTGTCATGCTCTAGCACAGCATCTAAGTGTTATTCATTTCCATGAATGAACCCTCCCCTACGGAAGCTAAGTTGCATATTTTTAGACCTTGTAGTTGACGATCCTTCCTGGAACCCCAAACCGGTTCTGCCTTTCTTGTCGGAGACCTCTACCATGCGCCCCTACTGATCGACATCGCGTTCTTCCACATTCTTCTTAGCATCTTTCAATGAGGACATAGGTGCCCCAACTCTCTTTTCAACAGTAATAGGTAAGGCTTGGAACAGAGTTCCAACCTTATCCTCAACTTCAACGTAAGAGAAAGATGACAGGTGGCTATCCAACAACGCCTTCTCCCCGCCAACAATCACAAGCTTTCCATTCTTGACAAATTTGAGCTTCTGTTGTAATGTGGAGGTAACAGCTCATGCCTCATGAACCCATGGCCTTTCCAACAAGCAACTGTAGGCCGGGTGGACATTACTTGAAAAGTAATTTGGAAGTCACTCGGACATATCTTAACTAGAAGGTCCACTTCACCAATAACTATCTTGCGCGAACCATCAAAAGCTTTGACGATTACACTGTTATACCTCATAGGAGCTCCTTGATATGATAACTTTGACAAAGTTAACTTCGGCAGCACATTTAGCGATGACCCAGTGTCAACAAGCACATTTGACAAAGCATCTTCTTTGCAATTCATGGAGATATGCAATTCCAGATTATGATTTTTGCCCTTCTTAGGGAGTTCTTCATAACAGAAGCTAAGATTATCGCAAGAAGTGATGTTATCCATGATATGATCGAATTGATCCAATGTAACATCATGTTCTACAAAAGCTTCTTCCAAAACTCTTTGTAGTGCTTCTCTGTGTGCTTCAGAGTTCATGAGCAAAGACAACACTGATATTTTTGAGGGGGTTTGGGGCAACTGCTCCACCATATTAAACTCGCTCCTTTCGATTAACCAAAGTACCTCATTATCGTCATTAGCCTTTAAGTCGCTGGATTCACCAGACTTATCTTTTGAAGCACCAATTGGATCTACAACAGGCACTTCCACCTTCTTTCCAACAATTGATTCTTCCTTATCCTTTGGGAACACAAGCCCAAACACTCGACCACTGCGTGTCACCTTAGTAACATCAACAATGCTCACCACTGAACTAGTCGTAGGCAACGGGACCTCTTGACCACCTTCTATCATTGTAGCATTATACTGATACGGAACAACTTTATCAAATGAATACGGGACTGAGCCCGCTAACCATCTAACCAACGGCGATACTGATCTATTGTTGATATTGTTACTATTGATGTTGTCGTACTGGATTACCAATCTCTCAGGTTGCTTGAAAATAGGCACTATGAAATTCACGTTGTCATCTACATGACGAGATTGAACAATTTGAATCATGCCTTCATCCATCCATCGTTGGATGTCCCTTTTCACAACTTCGAAACCCCTCGGGTTAACACTACAGATAACATAACCATCATGGTCATGTTCACAATCACTCACCAAACAAATATCCTTATGCATCTGCACTAAGGATCTTCGGATAAACCGTACATTAAAAAACTTTAAATTCTCCAGGACAACCGTCCACCATATTCACAGAAGAGTTCCCATGAGCGGGAAATGGATTTTCTTTAACATTTGATGCACGGTCCTCAAAGGACACCATTCCACTCTTCATCAGCTTTTGAACCTCATACTTGAGTGGGTAGCAATTTTCTATATCATGTCTGGGTGCCCCTTGATGAAAAGCGAAACGGAGTTCAGGTTTATACCACCACGGAAGTGGTTCTGGAATTTGCGGTGAGTTTCTTGGTTGAAGTAGGTTCTTGAGAACCAAAGATGTGTAGAGTTCTGCGTATGACATAGGAATCGGGTCAAAAGAGACCTTCTTCCTCTCGAAGTTTTGTTGATGATGATTGTTGGTATTATTGTTGTTGTAGGTGTTTGTTCGTTGTTGCGGTTGTTGTTATTGACATTATTGTTGTTGAACTGGTGTTGATTGATGATCAAAAAATACCGGGATAATTAAAGATACTTGGTGATGATGTTGACGATATGGTGGATTCCTTCTTATTTGAGGCCTCCTCTACCTCCCATTGCTTATTGCATTTTCTTCATTGTCCTTTTTCTTGCCAAAATTGTTTTCATACCTCTTACTCGACGATGCTTCATCTTTCGACAAACGTCCCTCTCGGACTCCTTCCTCAAGCCTCATCCCCATGTTTACCATTTCGGTAAAGTCACTGGGGGAACTAGCAACCATACGTTTATAATAAAATAAACTCAGAGTTTTCAGAAAGATCTTTGTCATCTCTTTTTCCTACAAAGGAGGAGTGAACTGGGAAGCCAATTCCCTCCATCTCTGCGCATACTCTTTAAACGTCTACTTTTCCCTCTAAGACATAGATCTCAGTTGGTCTCTATCAGGCGCCATATCCACATTATACTTATATTTCTTGACAAAAGCCTCTCCCAACTAATTGAAAGTGAGAATGCTAGCACTGTCCAATCCCATATACCATCTGAGCGCAACATCGATCAGACTGTCTTGGAAGTAATGAATCAACAGTTGATCATTGTCGGTCTGAGTAGACATCTTGCAAGCATACATTACTAGATGACTGAGTGGAAAAGTATTGCCTTTATACTTTTCAAAGTCAGGCACTTTGAACTTCACCGGGATCTTGACGTTGGGCACTAAACACAACTCAGCAGCTGTCTTTCCAACAAGTCCTTACCCCTTAGCGTCTTCAATTCCTTGCACAGCTCAAGAAACTGATCCTTCATTTCATCCATTTTCTCATAGACATCCGAACCCTCAGACGGTTCAGAGTGATAAATGGTGTCCTAAACACGAGGTAAAGTATGCACAACGAGAGGTGGCACAAACATAACGGGCTAGATGCCGACATGGAAGCAAAAGTAGGCGCAAAGCCTTCAAGTATATAGTTGGACAGCATTCCCCATGGGAATCCAGCAGCCATAGTTGGCACGAAGTTGGTGGCAGCAGCAGGCATGGTAGAGGTAGCCACCTCTGAAATAACTGTCCTCTAAGGAGGAGGGGTTGTAGATGTTTGAGAAGCTTGGCTCTGAGCGGCAAGAACTGACTCCATCATGGCAGTCAGGCGGGCGATCTCGTCATTCAGCTCTCTGTTCTCTTGCTCTAGATTCTCCATAATTCTCATTTGATTGGTGTGGGTGTCGTACCGATGAGTCAGCTTGACTAAAGCACAGAAGAAACACCAATGAGACATCAGGCGAAAGAGAAACCTGCTTATGCAAATGATGCATGAAATGCAATGCTTGATTTCTTTTTTTTTTGTTTTCAAGGAACTTACTTATATCATTTGCAAATATATATATATATATATATATATATATATATATATCAACAATTGCAATTTTTATATGACCAAAAATCTCTTTTCATTTATAATTGGAAGGATTATACTTAGTACAATTTCAGAAACCAAATGAATAATACAAGAGAAAAGAAGACTATTCATCCTAAGGATCCTTAACAACAATGTCAGAAGACCTAAATGAAGGCGCATACTTCCTTCGAATGCGACGGATCTCGGTCTCAAAAGAAGTCTTCATTTGAGTCTTCTTGAGGACTAGCTGATCAACAATCTTCTTCCAAACAACAGAAGGTTGAGGCATGCTAGAAGACGAAACCTCCGGCTCCCTCTGTCTCTTCGTCACTCGGTCTTCAAGTAGCTCAATAAGTGCATCTTTGTCCCTAGACTCCAATTGCAACTCTTCATGCTTTTTGCTCAAAGCACGGAGACGCTCTTCCCACATATCTTTCTCTTGCTTCATTTTGACGAGTGCGTCTTCTAACTCCTCTACATCTTGGTTAGGGAGTGTTAATGGCTCAACCACAACCATAGACCTATATCTCTCACAAGGATAAGGAATCTTAAACTCCATGGCTCTCTTCTTCACCCAAAGAGTGTAAGCTTCCAAAGCTACACAATTGCACGGACCAAGCTCGGATCTTCCCTTCCTATGCACATTATGCGTAGCATGCACAATCTTCTGCTTCAAATGTTGGGATCTTTACCCTCTTGATAGAAAAGACCTTCTAACAAAGTGTTATTAGGCTTGTCTCTCAAGGGGAACCCAAGTTGACGACGAGCCAAAGCAGGGTTATAGTTAATTCCTCCTTGTGTACCAATGAGAGGCACATTAGATAATTCACCACAACTATCAATAATCCCTGAATTGCTCAAAGAAGGATCATACCAAACTATATCATCATTAGTGAGAGACACGAGTCTTTGAGACCACCATACACATTGTTTGTTCTCCACAAAAGCAGGTGTCCAAGGCAAGTGCAAAATAAACCACTTGTGCAGAAGAGGAACACAACAGACAATCGTTCCACCACCCTTAGAATTCCTTAGATGCAAAGAGAAATACATATCACCCAACAAAGTAGGCACATGATTCCCAATCAAGAAGAGTCTAATGGAATTAACATCAACACAATCGTCAATGTTAGGGAACAAAGCTAATCCATAAATGAGCAATACAAAGATAACTTCGAAAGCATCCACACTTCTGGCTTGAGCAAAAGTAGTAGCTTCCTTTATGAGAAAATCAGATGGCAACCCAAATAATCCTCCTTTCTTCACCCAATGATCCTCTATCTCAGACTTCTTCAAGTGAAGAGCTTCAGCAATAAGACTAGATCGGGGAATCTCCTCCAATCAACTAAAAGCCACTCCACTAGAAATAGGTATCCCCAAAAGATGAGAATACTCCTCCAATGTAGGCACAAGCTGATAATTTGGGAAAGTGAAACAATGGTAGAGAGGATCATAGAATTGCACTAGCACACTCAAAAGACCTTCAACCATATCAGCAGACAAGATAGACAGAAGCTTCCCATGATGTTGTTTGAAGTTCAAGGGATCTATTACAAAAGATGTTAGATTCCTTAACTCTTTCAAGTCGGGACATCTGAAACTGTACTTCTTAGTGTTCCTTCGTCCACAATCCATGGTCTGAAAATATTTGCAAATAATACCTCAGTTCCTTGAAATTTTCGTGTGATGAATGTTATAATGCGCATGAATGCATGAATGCAACAATCACAAATAAGGGATCAAACACAAGGCAAGCAAACAAAAGTCAAGGGATGAATCGAGTCATTGTCAAGATCAATCATCCATTTTGGTGGATTATGGTTTACACCTTATCAACACCCAAGTTCCATTGATATTGACAAGACTTGATTAGATCAACCAAGAATCAAGGGTTTATTGTAAGTCACGAGCATGGAGTCTGGGTAAGAACCATCCCAAAGGAGTGAACTAAGGATAAAAACCTGTAGATCATGTTCTAAAAAGTTCCAAAAGTCTTAATTCAATCTATCAGATATTACAGGTTAAGATGACTGATTCATCGACCCATAATAGTCTCAAGAGAAACTCGTCCGAGTCTAGTATCGCATAACAACGGTTATCAAGTCTTCACTTGAACAGTTTCCGCACTACGTCCTAAATAGGCAAAAAGGGGTAAAATGTTCTAAGGTCCTCAGCTTCTCGGACCCAAATTAGAGATAGTAATTCCTAACCACAAATACTTGTGTGACATTTCCAAATCCAAAAGGGTCTCCACTTAGCAGACAGGTCTCAAGCCAACTTGTGAAGGACTACTCCACACAAGTCGAACATGACTATACCATCCTCCTAACTTAATTGCACTCAAGTTCAGGTTAGAACTTGTCTCACCACTCAGAGATCACCAAGCACAACAAGCATATTATATCATACATACATATATACAAACATCACATATATACAAATATATACACACAAAAACTAGGCTAAACCCACTAGAGACTACTCCCCAGTAGAGTCGCCACTTAATTTCTGTAGCGGTAAATTCATGATGATCGAGCTATGGATAAGCTAGACATCAAATAACAAGAGTCGCCACCGCGCTTTTATTGTTTCCAAGGAAAAAGGGAAAAAGTACGAACAAAACCCAAAAGTAAGAAGTTTTCAAATCAAAACTAATAAAATGTCAGAGATTACAGGTAAGGGGTTGGTTACACAGAGGGAAGGTGTTAGCACCCAAAGTGTCCTAGGTACTCCTATGGAGCCCTTTTTGTGTGCATATGAATTTGGTATAAAAATGATGTTTACGTACAAATAGAATGGGGGCATGAGAAAAGAATTCAATTAATTATATTTTTGTGTTTGACAAGACCTTCAGACTTGTGCCTACGTACCAACATAAAAATGAGGGATCAAAACCTCGTAGTTCGTGATACAAATTTCAAAATGGATGCATTGTTTTTAACAAGAATTAAGTTTGAAAGGCACAAAGGCCTAAAAAGGGTTTGAATGAGTTAGTTTTTTTTGGATTTTTGAAAGTTTAAGTCAAGTATAGTTAAGTTTCTTTAAAGTTTGACTTAAGAAAAAAGTTTGAAAATGCAATGGCATAAGGCCAAAGTTTCTATCTTTTTGAGAAGTGGTCAAAGTTTAGAACCAAAATAAGTTTAGACAAAGAAAATTTTAAAAGGAGGGAGAGATTTCGAAATTAAAGAAATTGAGAGAAGATGAAGAGACTAATCCTTTAGCATAGGAATGTGGCCTATGTTCTAAGTTCATTTGTCCAAGATCAAGCCAACAGTCCACACAAAAGTTTTTTAGGGTTTTTGTTATTATTATGTACATTAATAGTCAACGGCCACACAAACAAGCAAAGTATACACAAACAAGATATATCACACAATATGGTCCAAATGGACAAAGTGAAAATTGCATTAACATAAACAAATAGAATGGTATGGATAATGGAAAATGAAAAAAAACTAAAATTAAATGACATTAAAGTAAATGGCTTGAAATTAAAAGTTAGTTGTTAATGAGTTAGAATTTAATATTGTTTTTCTTTTTCTTTTCTTTTTTAAGTCATTCTTTGGAGAACACTCAACCCACTTATCACAAGCATGAATACTTGAGCCAAGACATCTTCCAAAGGAAGGAAAAAAGGCCAAGTTTCCACATAATATCATGAAAGAGGGGAGACTTACAATCTCACTAACTAGAATGCTATGCCTTTTGTGTCACAAATTTAGCGATATGTTAAGCAATCGTAATTGGACTTATGTAGAAGTCACAACTATTTGAAGTCGGGCAATAGAATTTTGGTGTTAATGCATATTAGAGACATAGTATAATGGACTATTCTCATAAAACATACCACATACAAAAAGAATATGCAAAAGAGGTGGCCTAATCTCATCCATACATATGTTGATTTTTCAATCAACTAACCTTAAGAGTTTGAGATATCATAGGCCAAATGAGATGAATGCATAAAGAAGGGGAATGAGATGAAAAGTGAGTGGAATGGATCAAAATTCAAATTGGTCAAAGGAGGACTTTTACCAAATTAATATCATCCATTCATTTTGGGAGATGGAATCTATATTCCATCAATCCCCTAAATCCAATGATATTAACTTGACAAAGTCAAATCAACCTTGAACAAGGCCCAACAACAAGAGTCAAAGTCAAACAAGTCATCACAATTGGTCAACACAATTAATTGACCTTTATTCAAATTAAAAAGACTAAAATAATACGTTTAAATTAAATATGGTTTGTCAAACTCCTAAAACCTCATCAAAACACCAAAGAAATAACCATGAGATTTATCATAGGTCAAACAAGGTCAAAGGACATTCGAGAAAAAATTTCAGAATTTTTTATTTCTTATAAGTATTTTTAAACAATTAAAAATAATCATAAAATCAATTAAATCATGAAAAATATTAATAATGATCCAAAAAAAAATTTTAATTCAGAATATGAAAGAGGAAATTATTTGAATTTTTTTGGTGAAACTCTCATATTTTTTGGATCAATATTAAAATTAATATGAATTAATGAAAATAAAAGGATTAAAATGAAAATCAGAAAATAGTAAAAAATATGGACCACTTGATCTCCCTCATTAATTGAGGTGGTAGATCAAGTGGTGGAGAGCGCACGTTCCATGATGCACGCTAGTCAACTCATCCACACGCCTGGTATTCACAATGGACGCGTGAGATTAAAACATTTTGAAACAGATCAATGGCTCTGAACACTTCCAGTGCATCGCCGGAGTCCAAAGGCTGATCATCTTCTTCGATGACCCTGGCCAGACTAGTTCACTCATCACCATCAAGAAAATGAAAAAGGAGGACATGATCTGAAAGAAAAAATGGCGTATAGCACGAATCTGACCTCAATTTTAACTAACTCCACATATATAGAAAGATATGAACAGTTGAATTTTGAGGTGTGTCAATCGAGTTGCTTCAATTTGACCTCTAAGCAACTCAACCTTCTTGCCTACATTGGTAGGACTTCATACAACCAAAGATCCAAGAGAATTAAGTAGAACTGAGAGTGAATCGAAGAGATGAAGTTTTCTGAAAATTACCTTCAATGTTGTGCAGTTCTTGATGTTGCTTGTTCCAAACACGATTTGATCACACTTGAGAAGCTAGCAGGATGTGATTGGAAAGGTTGCAAGGCTTTGGATCCTGGAGTTTTTGAATCTCCAACAGTTGAGATTCAAAACTCAAATTTCAAATTGAAATTTCTCAGGTTTTCCTTTAGAATGAGAGGGTTTCAATAGGGGGAAAAGATGCCATGCAAAAGGTTGTTCAAATGAGCTCAGAAGCATTCGATTTATAGCCAAATGGAATGATATTTGCACACTTCAAAATCTGTCCAAAATTGGCAATGTGGATGGCACGAGTGCATGGGCATGTACAGGCCCATGATGCAATGCATTGAGGTCCAAAATGATTCCAATTGAAGTCTGAATGAAGCTTGAATGGCAAAGCACTGTGAACTGAAATTTGTACACTTGATTCTTTCCAATGATGCAGCCCTGTAAGACCCTAATTTTGACCCTAAGTTCCCTCATGGCATCATGTTATTGCACAAGTGCATTGCCTCAAGGATCATAGCATGTTTGGCTCCTTAACCCTAGGGTTGGGATTTGTTTGATTGATTTTAGATCACCAAGCATGCTTGTATTGTATGTTATTGCTTTTCATATTTGATTATTAACCAAAGCACAAAAATATGCCACTAACTCTTTTTGTTTTGAGGCTTAAGTGATCATGTGCTCCACAATGCTCCTAGGAGGCTCCTAAGCCCAATGCCATGGCTAGATGAAGATGAGAAAAAGCATGAAAATGGTACACAAAGTTCATTATCATCATATATGTCTCCCAAGTATCTCAATTTTCCAATTTGATCAAGATAACCCAAAGCGCTTGAAGATTGTTTCCCGAGGAAACCCTAATTTCATTGTGCTTTGACTGTGTCTTGCCCATGAAGCAATCTCAACCTCTGATCAAATTTAATCAAGGGAAGTTCTTTCATTTATCATTTTATGCATATATGAGCCTATTTGAGGCCCCTCGACCATTTATTCATCAAGATTGGAAGTTTGACTTTGAAAAGTTTGGATAGTTAAGTCATCTGACCGAGTTGAGGTTCAATGAGCTATAACGTTTGACGTGTTTTCTAAATGAAGATGACCCTAAAATCAAACATGTTCCTAAGAACCATATGAACAACGTTCATGTTCATAAAAAATCCTTTTGAAGCTTGGAAGGTCATCATTCATTTCAAAACATTATAGGTCATTTTGGCTGAAACCCTAATTTTGGGTCAACTTGCCAAGGGCATAACTTTCTCAATTTTTATGATTTTGAGGTGGGACCAAAAGAATTGGAAATCATGATATGTTTACTTCAAAAGTTATGTTGGACAAAATTTCATAATCATAAATAAAATACATTTGCCATTGTAAAACATTATAGGTCATCTTTGACCTAATTCATTGAATTTGAAAAAGTACCCAACCTCAAAAGCCCATAACTTTGTCATGCAAAATCCAAATGATGCAAACTTTGAGTCTAAATTTATTATCTTGAAAATATCTTCAACTTTTATGGTTGAGATGTTTTCATTTGAAGCGTGTATCATGAGCACAGAGTAGCTTAACCAAGCTTACTTTGGGTTGATTTTTTTTAAAGTGATTTCAACATGTTTTACACTTGAACTTTCCAAGCCAGGTTTGGTCAATTTGCACATGTCAAATGGTTTTTTTCCCAACATGACTTTTATTCCTTATTTCAAGAGCTTTCCAACAATTACTCACAATAGTCATTTGGATCTACGATTTGGGAGATTCTAATTATTCTTCATTTATGTGCATTTTTGATATTTTATGTTAGAACATGAGATGCAAGCCTTTTCCATTCCAAGTGCACGTCCACATGCTTTCCATATGAGCTCATCAAGTCCTTTCAGCCATTCATGGGCCTCTCACACGTCCACAAAGGCCCATGCATTCAAAACTGCAATTCCCATGCACATGAGCAAAGTGTGATGATCAGATGCATTCACCTACAAATAGGGGCTTCCTCTCCTTCATTTCACAACCTTTTGGAGATCCGACATGCTGCTGAACTGAAACCACAACCCTCACCAAAGGAATCACTCACCATTTTCAATATTTTCGAGCTTGAAATTCAGCAACATTAGTTAAGTTTCAAAGCTAGATTCCTTATCCAATCATCTACCCTATATTCAGAGATCAAGAAGGAGCAAAGAGCTTGAAGAATTCGTGGCCAAAAACTCATCATTTTGAAGGTATAAACTCAAACTGTTTGGATCTGAAACTCACGATTCAATGTAGTATTCTTGTGTTTTTGTGTTTCTCTGAAGTCCTCATACTTGAGGCAAGCTTTTGGTGCATTTAATTTTCCATTTCAACATCAATTCGTGTGGACACCATGATTTTCTCCTTCATTTTCCTCTCAATATAGGAAGAATTAGAAGAATCTAATGGTACAATGATGATCTACATCACATGAGCTTCATTTCCATGCCCTAGTTTTTCATTTTTGTTGAGATTTGTTTTCTTGCAATTCTGGCCGGATTCTGTTTGGCTGACCGGAGAAGATGGTGGTTTTCACCACCACTACCACCACGTGTGCTTATTGTAGCGGGGTATTCGTTACCATTAGAGATATTGACTAAATCCAAGGTAAATCATACAAGTCGAGTCGCCACCGCACTTCTATTTATCCAAAGGAATGGTTAGAAAGCGAACAAAAACCTAAAAGTTTTATCGAATCAAAAACTAGTAAAAGAGAGTCAGAGATCTGGGTAAGGGGGTTGGTTATGTAATGGGAAGGTGTTAGGAACCCAAAACATCCTAGGTACTCCTAGGGAGCCCTTTTCACACTTGTTGTAAGGTTGGTGTTTTGTGAAAATTTATTGTGCAAACATGATTGAAGAGATGAGAAGAGAATATACAAGTTTATTTACATTTTGTGTTTGGATGGATAAACCCATTGCCTACGTACCATCTTAAAAAAGATTAGGATCAAAACCTCGTAGTTCGGGGTAAAAATATCAAAAATGAGTTGGTGAAATGATTGGTCCAAAAGCCTTAAGGTCTTTTGTGATCCAAGGGAGAAAACTCAACCTAAAACCACAAATCCACCATGTGAGGATAGCTTCAACATGCTAGTGAGGGGTTAACCCTATAATAAGCATGGAAGACTCATTGTCCATCACCTAGGATATAAGTGAGTATTACATCTACCTCAAGGATAACTCAAACCTAATAGCTAAAGGTTATGAAAAATTTTGATAAGAAAATGGCCATTGAAACCACAAAAGCATTTGAATGGGTTATATTTACCAATGAAAAGTATGTACAAAATTTGGTCAAAGTTGACTTAGAAGTTCAATTCAAAATGAGTTTTATGAAAAGAAAAGTTTGAAAATCAAAAGCATAAGGCTTAGGTTTCTAATGTTGAAAACAAGTGTTAAATGTTTGCACAAAGGTTTTGGCTTGGGTTAGAGTGGAGGGAAGAAGAAGAAAGGCTAAAGTCCTAAGCATACAAAGAGGTGAGGGATAAAGAATAAGACCACAATGGAGTTCCTCTCTTGAGATCATATGGATGATCCAAGTAGCTCCCATCCTTTGGAATAAGCAATCACATAAGCATAAACTCAAGCAATCATCAATCAAATGAACTCTTAGAAGGCTCTTCAAGGCATCTTGTAACTATTTCTCTTAGAAGCTCATGGCAATGGTTCCTCAAATATTTGAATCAAGGTGGAATCCCTAGCACAAGAACACACACACATCAAAGAGTTTTATGAAGCAAATCAAGAATGGACAAGAGTGAGTTTAGAGGTTTGGTCGTTCTAATCCATCTTCAACATTAAGGTCCTTTTACTCCAATTTTGTATAGGGAATATCCTAGAAACTAAGTCCATTTGTCCATTTCTTTGCATTTGGTCCACAACAATCACAACAAAACACAAGCACAATGATATATACACAATTATGTGCTCTGGTGAGCAAAAGGCAAATTGCATTAACATAAACATGTGCTCAAATGAGCAAAGAGGAAAGCAAATGAATAATATGTGCAAGAATAATAAATTGCATAAAAGTAAAGAGCAAAAGTAAATGTTAATTGTTAATGATTAGTGTTAGTAGTTAGTGTGCCATAAGGAAAATTTAGCGCTATGTTAAGCAATCGTAATTGGACTTATGTAGAAGTCACAACTATCTGAGGCCGGTCAATAATAATGTAGGCAACAAACACAAGTTAGAAGTCTTGATTAGTGAACCAAGTTCCAACAACTTGCCATGCCAAAAGAAAAAAAAGAATTGATCTTGTATTGGTTTAAGCCTTTTGCATGATTTAGGAAACAACCTATCCTTAATGTAAAGCCATTCACTTGAACAATTGATCAAGATGAATTAGATTTGAATCAAACAAGATTAAGTCTCCCTAATCAATGCTAACTTATCAACCTTCAACTCATTGATCAAAAAGAAGAAAGAAGAAGAAGAAGGAGAAGATGAATAATGGAAGATAAAAATGGAAAGATTAAAGTGCATCAAATGAAAAGAAATGTCCCAATCTAAAATGTTAACCAAGGACATTGAGAGTCAAAGTCAAACAATGAGAAACCAGAAGTGGGATGAAGATTGGAGGTCAAACAATAAGCAAAATATTTTTGGCATTTTTAATATTAAAATAAACTTGCATTAAAAATAAAAGAAAGGTCAAACTTCAAAATCACTTCAAATCAACCGTGAAAGGTCCAAGTGATTTATCCCAAGTTCAACAAGGTCAAACAAGGTTTGACAAAAAATTTCAGCATTTTTAAAAGTCAGAAACTATTTTTAATCAATTAAAAATGAATAAAAATAACCTAATTGAACTAAAATCTCAAATAAATCTCAAATCAATTAGAAAATTGATGAGAATATTTTTCATAGATCCATCATCATTCAACTAGGTTAGGAAAATATTTTTGTATTTTTTGAATATCAAAAACTATTTAAATTAATTAAAAATAACCAGAAAATAGAAAATTCATAAAAAATATCAAATGACAAAATAAAAAATATTAAAAATCAAAATTAGAAACTAGAAATTATTTGGAGAAGAATGCAATTGGTCCCATATTTTTTGGATTTAAAATGAAGAAGATATGAATTTTTGAAAATAATGGAAATAAAAGAAATTAAATCAGAAAATAGAAAATTAAAAAAAACAAGGAGCGTCTGATCAAGCCTCATTAATTGACGTGGTTGATCAGACGCTCCACATGCGCGCTTCCATGGTGTACCAAAGTCATCAGCGAAACACATGGCATTAAAAAAAGTCATAAGAAGCAAAGGCCAGGATTAGATCTGGAAATTAGATCCAAGGGTTCACAATGCATCTGGAAAAGGGACGGTGACCGGAGCCACCGTCTTCTCCGGTGAGCATGAAGATTCCGGCCAAAATTGCAGGTTTCAAAAGCTTAACCAAAATACACGATCCATACATCATTGGAAAGCTGGGATGATGTACATCATCCCTGTACCATTGGTTTCTCCTCTAGATCCTCATAGAGAGAGAAATCAGAGAGAGAAAATTATGGTGTTCATGGTGAACTTCATGGATTTCATCAATTGAGCATTCAAAACAATTGCCTCTATGAAGAGGACTTCAGCCAACACAAAATCCAAGCAAATAGATCAATAAATGGTGAGTTTCGAAGAGAAAACCAGTTGAAGAACAACCTTGGATTGTGAAGATCTGAGCTCTTTTCCTTGCTTCCTTTGGCAAAACAGAAGTGCAATGGACTAAAGGATGAAGGTCTAGGAGCTTTAGATCCAATGATTCAACCAGATTTAGTTGAATTTTAGATCTGAAAAATTTGAAGAAAAGTGAGATAGCTCCTTTGGTAAGAGGTTAGGTTTTTAGTTCAACAGCATTTCAGGTTGATTCATGGATGGAATTTGAATGGAGTGATGCTCTTATTTATAGATGGAGAGGCAAGGCAAGTGTGATCCAATCTGTGTGCATGGCAAATGGATACTCTTTGCATGGGCTTGCATGATCATTCAAAAGACCCAAATTCAATGCCAAATGCACTCTAAAGCATAATTGAGCTGAAATGGTCGTGGATTTGGCAATGCACAAGCTTGTATAATGAGTTTCAACATGTTATGCACAATTATGCCTAAAACTTCTCCTCTTCAAAAATGCCATTTGCCAAATCCAAACATGAGCATGTGAGTAATGGTTGGAAAGGTCTTGATTTAAGGAACAAATGTTATGTTGGACAAAAATCCATTTGAAGTGTGGAAATTAATGAATTTTGAGTTTAAAGTGTAAGGTGCAAAACATGCAAAGGCAAAGTTTCCAAATTTGGACAATGTTCAAGTCCTTCTGTTTTGATGATGCAAGCCCCAAATGAAAACGCCTCCAACATAATGGTTGTAGATCTTTTCAACACAATCAAAATGGACTTAAATTTTAAATCATTTGGATTTTTGATGAAAGAGTTATGGGCACTTGAAGTTGGACTTTTTTGACTTTCAATGCATTTGGTCCAAAGTGACCTATAATGTTTTGCATTATCAAATGTATTTCCTTTGATATTTTGAAATTTTGTTCAACATAACATTTGAGGTAGACATCTTAAGCTTTACAATGAATGAGTTATGTTCTTGGGAAGTTGACCCAAAATTAGGGTTTCAGTCAAAATGACCTATAATGTCTTGGAGTGGATGATGACCTTCCAAGCTTCAAATCAATTTTGGATGAACATGAAAGTTGTTCATATTGTCCTTAAGAACATTTTTTCTTTTGGGATCATCTCTATTTGACCAACACATAAAAAGTTAGGTCTCAGTGCACTTCAAAATAGTCAGATGAATTGATTGATCAACTTCTCAAGTCCATGACTCATATCTTGATGAATTGATGATTAAGGACACTCAAATAAATTAAAATATGCATGAAATGATGAATTAAAGAACTTCCCTTGATTGTATTTGATCATGGGCTGAGGTTGCTTCAAGAGCAAGGCATTGTGGTACACAGATGAATTAGGGTTTCCTTGGGGAACCAACCTCTAACCCTTTGACTAGATTTGATCAAAATGATGGATTGAGATGCTAGGGAGGAATATTTGATGGATTAGAGCTTTGGTAACCATTACCATGCTTTCTTTCATCTTCTCTTGGCCATACCTTGGTACTTATGATCTCCTAGAGGCTTTTGACCTTGTGATTGCTCAAGCTACAAACAAAATATGCTAATGACATATTTTTGTGCTTTTGGTTAATAAACAAAAATGAGAAAAGCAATGATATACAATTCAAGCATGATTGGTGATCTCAAACAACTCACAAGAGGTCCCACCCAAAGGTAAGGGGAACCAAGATGCTTATGATCCTTAAGGCAATGCAGATGCAATGTTATGATGCCATGAGGGATCTTAGGGTCAATATTGGGGTCTTACAAATGCCCCTATTTAAGGTCAGTCTAGCCGGAGAAGTGAAGGTTAAAATCTCCGCCTCGACGCGGTAGAATGGGCTTAAATAATAACAAAGAGACGAATTTTGGTCCCTAGGATACCTCATGATGCGAATGTATGTATGCAAACGGTAACACTCTGTGGGGGGATGTGTCCACAAAGGAAAAGATTAGAAGGAATTTGAGGATTCCTATGAATAATTCACTTTACAAGGCAGAGACTCTATCGGGGAGTAAAGGGATAACAACACGTGAGCAGGTCACGACTTGAAACTTGCTGAAGGGCACGAAGGAAATCCAGTGAAATAGATCAGTGGAAAGACTCGAGCTGACTCAAAGATGCATGTATTGGGGAATATGCCAATACAACAATAACTATCCACAACGGATACTTCGGATAAAAATCCGGACTCAGGTGGGGACATAACAAATGAGGTATTACCGGTTACTGGGTAATAAGCTCAAAGAGACATGCAATCTGAACACCGGTATAAAGGTGAGAGAAAACATGCTCCGGGAGGATGAATATCTAAGACTGGTACAAGGGTGAGAGATATCAAACATCCGAAAATCATCTGAGGAAGACCTAAAAGGGTAAACTTCAGCTCAGGAAAAACTGACTCCGCAGGGGGACAAAAGGTCATAATAGGGAGCAGAAGGAAGGAACACCAGGGATGCCGGTTACTGGGCATATAATAGGTGACCAACCAAAACGTGAATTGGGGAATATTCCCAAGACACTCATCATCCAAAAGAGGGCTAAAAGCAAACTCGATTAAGGGATGGACATTCGATTCCAAAAAGGGATACGAATCTTACTCAACTGGGGAAGAATAAAGGCTTCAACCAAAAAGTGCATGAGATATATTATCTATTACCGTCAGAACGTAGATAATATACTCGCATGGAAGATTATCCACCACCGGTTACTGGGTTAATAAAGGATAAATCAACCGACAAAGGAATGCATCGGAATACCGAAACTAGGTATAAAATGATGACCATTCAAGGGGAGGGACAACCATTACCGGCAATCGGTATATGAAGGATGACTTGCTGGGGATAAACTGCCTGATCAGAGCAATTATCCAAGAGATATATCACCGAGGTGAAGGACTTATCAGTACCGAATATTGGATAATGATAACCGTCAAGGAGGGGATTACATTTATCGGATACCGGGTAGAAAACCACGGAAAGGTAACCGTCATCGATTAGGATGAAAAAGAGGTTAACTCTGCAAGGGGATGAAATAGGGTTTACAACTACCGGCGTAAGGGTAGAAAACCACATACTCTGCCGGGGATAAGATGAACGATTACTGATTACTGAGCAATTACTCATTTATACCACAGGGAAGAGCAGGAAACAGTCACAAGAAACCAATATAGGATCAAGCTAAAGAGGCAAGCTGAATCAAGACTCGTCCTAGTGAGGATATAACTCAATAGGGAACCCCATCCCAACATATGTGTTGGGAGGAACAGAAATAATCATCATCCACGAGGATATAACTCGATGGGGAATATGGAAGGAAAGATACACTTTCTGCTTAAGGGGCTGACTCTATATGGGGAGATCAGACACCGACATCTGCTTGGGGAAATGTATTACCAACTAGCAGGGGATAAAAAACAAAGATATATGGCAAAGAATGCAACATGAATATCTGAATGTTTCAAAATTATATGCACACATGTGTGGTTTATGTATGATGAATGCTGACAGACAGACGTTTCCAATACCAACAAATCCCACGAAGAAGTTCACAAACATCCGGTACTACACCTCAAGAGAGGAAGCCAGGCCCGCTGGGGAGTATCCCATCTGATGAGGGCAAGAAATACCAGGAATCAAAGATCTCTGCAGGGGGATGAACATCAGTCATTCCAGCTGGGAACAGGAGTTTGCACAGATAAAATTCGCCGCATAAGCAACTCTACTGGGGAACCAATCAGGGGGAGGAAAGAGAACTTCTGTGGGGAACAAACACCCAATATGAAGCTTCGAAGGTCACCACTAAATACCGTACTACCAAAGATCACATTTACTGAGGAGGAAAGAGGGATGAACATCCTATCACACACTCTGCTTGGCGGAAAAACCATAAAAGGCTCCGGTAGGAAGAGGATACAAACATGCCAGGAATATGAACAAATGTCTTACCCTGTTGAGGGTCATACCATCCTTGGGAGAGCACTGAAGGTCTCCTAAGTATCCTTATGTCTTTGTGAATGTTCACTTTGTTTAAAAACAAATTATGAAAAATTTGATTATTTAAAACAATGATATTTTTTCAATTAAACCATATAAAACATTTGTTGAATAGAAACAAATAAAAGTGCAAATAATTGGATAAAAGGCTCAAATTTATTTGATGGAATGGTAGTCTGCAAATGGCAAGACTCCATAGATCTTTACAAATTTGAAATTGGTGATATATATTGGAAAAGGGCTACATTGAACATAATGACCATTTCTCCACCAATTTTGAATCTGATGTATTTGAAGCTTTGGTTGATGATGAATGAGCGAGAATCCCTGACGGACAACAATTGTAAAACAAAGTCTTGTCAGGATGCAGTTACTTGCCAAATCCCTAATTTTGCCTAGATTGCCCCAGGGTGAGGTACTCAATCTAGCGTGATACATATATTCTTTTTTATTTATTTTTATGTCTCTAACTTTTGCCTGGATCGCCCTTTCGGGTTTTCAATCCACCGAGACGCTCATTTTTGCCTAAGCCGCCCTTTCGGGTTTTCAACTTAGCGAGCTATTCTGTTTTTATTTTAGGCGAAGTATTTCTTGACTGCATCTGAATTCACAGGACGAGTGGAATCCTCCCCATCCATAGTTGTGAGTATCAAAGCACCGCCTGAAAAGGCTCTCTTAACGACATATGGACCTTCATAGTTAGGGGTCCACTTTCCCCTGGAATCGGGCGCGAAAGACAAGACTTTCTTGAGCACAAGGTCACCTTCTCAGAACACACGAGGCTTGAACTTCTTATCAAAGGCTTTCTTCATCCTTTGCTGGTATAACTGACCGTGGCACATGACAGTTAATCTCTTTTCTTCTATCAAATTCAGTTGTTCATAACGACTCTGAACCCATTCAGCATCAGTCAACTTGGCTTTCATCAAGACTCTCATTGATGGGATCTCCACCTCTACTTGGAGCACAGCCTCCTTGCCGTAAACGAGAGAGAAAGGGGTTGCCCCTGTTGAAGTGCGGACAGATGTACGATATCCATGTAAAGCAAACGGCATCATCTCATGCCAATATTTATACGTGACAACCATCTTTTGGATAATCTTCTTGATATTCTTATTAGCAGCTTCAACAGCCCCATTCATCCTGGGTCTATAAGGAGAAGAATTATGGTGTGCGATCTTGAACTCACCACATAGCTCTTTCATCATCTTGTTGTTCAGGTTAGATCCATTATCAGTAATGATCTTATCTGGCACACCATATCGGCATATGAGTTGATTCTTGATAAACTTCACAACCACCTGCCTGGTCACTGTTGCAATCGCGAAAAACAACCGGCGGGAAAAGACACAGAGCCGCCACCGTGCGTTATTTATCCCAAAGGAGGGAAAGGAAACCCTCGAAGTAAACCTGGAAAGGAAGGGAATGGTCTTACGACCAGAGATTGCAAGGTACGGGAGTCGGTTACGCGAGGGGAAGGTATTAGCACCCCTCACGTCCGTCGTACTCGATGGGATCCACGCTAAAAAGAATAGAATAAGGTTGCTAATAAACTGCTCAAAGAATCTGCACGCACTGGAATAACAAACAGGCGGAGGAAGACGGAGGAAGGGGACTCGGCAGGATGTCGCATCCTGGGCCTACGTAGTTTGTCATAAACAAACATCAGAGTCGACGTAGTTCGGAGAAATGAGGAACATGCTCGCTAGGACATCGCATCCTGTGCATACTTATCTTCTCTAACTAGAGTAAGAATAGGAGCACTCGTAGCTCGGTTAACGCACGCCAAAACAAAACACTGAAAAGAGACGCTGAGACGTCAAAAGAAACACACAACAGGAAACGGAATGGCAATAACTGGACTTACACACGACTCCGAATAAACAAACGCAAACAGGAAACAAAATGCCAATAAATGGACTTACATCCAACTCCAAACAAACAAACGCAAACAGGAAACAGAATGCCAATAAATGGAATTACATCCGACTCCGAACAAACAAACGCAAACAGGAAACAGAATGCCAATAAATGGGCTTACATCCGACTCCAAACACACACGAAAGGAAAAAAGAGTCTTGATTGCAACGAGGGCAAAAGAAAAGGAAGGTCTCGATCGCAACGAGGGCGAGAGAAAAGGAAGGTCTCAATCGCAACGAGGGCGAGAGAAAAGAATCGCAACGAGGGCGAAAACCAGCAAGGATTGAATGTTAGTCGTCAGTCAAACTCGGCAAGACATCGCATCTCGTGCCTACGTATCTCATTTGAACATGAGAATCAGAGTTGTCGTAGTTCGGCTAAGCTATTTCCGTTTGTTCTTGTGTTTTTTAGATGAACGACGTTACTACGCAATCTACCGGATGCTCGACCTTTGGAGACTTACTCACCTGTAGTAGAAGGAGTCAACGTGTCCTTAAGAGAAGATAAAGTTTGTTTGTGTTTTAGGAATGCTCATGCAAGAAAGGAAGTCCTAGACGAAGGAACCGTGCTACCTTAATTGACATGCAAACGAGATACTATATGAAGTCTAGCAAACCTATGGGAAGACTATTAGCAAGTCTCAAAAGAGAACAACAAATGGGAAACAGAAAGCCAACCAATGGTCTTACATCTAACTCCACAAAACAAGATAGGAAACAGATAGCCAATCGATGGTCTTACATCCGACTCCTAACACACACAACAGGGTGAAAAAAGAAAAGGGTGCCCGGAGAGATCTGCTCAATCTCCTGCCTACGTATCTCATCTGGTATGAGAATCAGGGCGACGTAGTTCCCCTTAACAGGGGAGAAACTTTCTCCTAACCAAAGACTAGGGAGATAACAGACTAATAGGGAGACTACGACTCGAGCCTAAAAGTTGTCATGCAAACGATCCCTAAGTTGGAGTCTCTAATCAGAACCTAACTCGCAGAGGAAGCAAGTCAATCACACAGCAAGTAAGCATCAATCATGGGTGAACAAGTATCACACTCTATATGCAAACAAGCGGCTCATACAAGGCTGGGCTTTAGTCAAGGGGTCATATCGACCTCGACAAACAAGCCAACACTTGAAGGGTATGATGGAGCTCTTAACCACTGACATTGACCGTCAGGGTGAGCAGATGAAAGGTAATGAGGGTTAGACCTCATAGCTCTTAACCCAGGCCTGGGTGAGCTTCAATCAATGAAAACATGGGGATCCAGAATGAGGGACCCTACTCCACTTGACTGACTCTATACACAAGGATCTTGGGTTAGGTTCAAGAGCATCAGCATGTAGTGCGAGCATAATGAACGACTCAACGACTAACAGGGGATTGATTGCAAATCCCTTCTATCTGTCAATTGCCTCTTCACTTAGGAGAACTTAACAAGTAACATGCCTCGACAAGGAGGTCTTTAGCACAAATATAAACAAACACAGTCATTGCCTCTTAAGGAGGACTTCAGCCAAATGCCTGCCAAAAGAAACGACAGGGCTTCTAGACTACATGGAGTAAAAGAGTGATTACCTAGGTGGTATGCCAACCACAAACCAAAGAAAAACTCAAGCAAGAGCTAAAAGCGACTAATGTGCCTGTACAAAAGTCAAACAGTCAATATTGTATTCAGACAAACCAAACAGTCAACAACAGTGAGACATTTCCAATATGCACACAAGGATAGTCAAAGTGTATGCAACTCAAGTGAGTTCATCACCATTGGACCTACAACACAACAAAGGTTAGTGGACAAAGTAATTTGCATCTCAAGAAGTGAGATCACATCAACCACTAGTGCTAGATGCTTGAACCTGAAATACAAAGCTCAAAAGGTGAGTACAAACCACTAGTACCAAGACTAGGGTCAAAGGCAAAGCAAATAGCCAAAACAGAAGCTAATATTCCACATGAAGCATATTCAATCACATAAGAACATGTCCTAAAAATTATCAAACTCAAATCATAAAGCAAAGCCATCACATGAACAAGATAAGGCAAAGGCACACAATGTGATCAACAATTGGACATACAAATAAGAAAATCCATATTAAAACAGAAAAGCATCCAATGATCATGAAAATTTATATACAGGCTTAACATGTTATGAGCAAGCATCATACCAAAAATCAAGTTCAGAAGAGCTCAAATGGCATAGGAATGAAAATGCATAAGTGCAACATCAAATATGTGACACAAGTTGTCACACCAAAAGTTCATGTGTCTAAAACAGTGAGATTAAATGGTAAAAATGCCAAACAAATGCCAAAAAATCATGTTACATGTCATGAATGAGCATGTCAAATATCAAGGCAATTGGACAAACAATGAGCATTTCACAAATCAATTAGCACAACATGTCACATTTGTATCATGTCCAAACACTCAAGCACATTTAAAAATCCAGCCACAATCAAATCAGGACATTAACATCACAAGATAATAGACATTAAAATGAACATGTGGAAAAAAGAATGGATTAAATTGGACTCATATGCTATTTTTAGTGATTTTTTCAATTTGCATGAAAATAATGAAATAAATGGAAAACATGTGGAAAAAGTTATTTAAAAATGAAATTGGAAATTGCATCATGAAGGAATCGAACTAAGGCATGGTGAGTCACTACCAGCGCGCTCAGAAAAATAGAAATGGAAAATGCTATGCCAAGGGAATCGAACTCAGGCCTTGCAGGTCAAAAAAAGCGCTGGAAAAAACAATTGGAATTCCAAATATACACATGCCAGAATCGAACCAAGGACGTTAAGGTTCAAGCGCGTTTCAAGTTGAAACGCTGCGTTTTGGCAAGGCAAAGGAAATCATAAGTGAAAAATAAAACTAGCCAGGCGAGGATCGAACACAAGACGCGTTGGTTCATAGCGCTTCTACAGTGAACCCTAGCGCGCTGAACCAGAAGCCATTGGTATTGTTCATGGACGGTGGACCACGGCGGTTTCCACCGTCTTCTTCGTGAGTCCGGCGGAGCATCATACAAAAAATTTCCAGAAAACAGCATGGCATATATGGATCGAAAGATCTTTTCATGAGGAACACGAATCCAACATTTATTTGGCCTAATTCTCCATGGATAAAGCAAATCGAAGCAAAACATTTTGCATACCAAAACTTTAAATCGACATAACTCATTCAATTCTTAGCCAAATCAAGATCTATTGATATCAGGGTCATCCAAAATGTCCAGATCTTCTTCCTCAACTTTGTTATGAAGCTTGATGTGAGAAACAACAGCTGAAACCACCTCAATTGTGCTCAATCTTCAAGATCCATCTTCATGTTCAAGCTTTGGATCTATACGATTTTGGCATGAATTAGACAAAGTGATGGTTGATTCTTGCTCCAAACTGCACCAGGATCATGAATCTACCAAGAAAATTGATGTTTATGTGAAGAATTTTGAAATTCAAGGAGAGAGAATTTTGGAGGGAAAATGCAATTTCTAGATCTAGAATGTGTAATCTGAGCAATTCTGTTACAATTAAGCTTTTATACCATATGTTAATCAAGTTGTAATGATAATTAGGCATTGGCTAATGAAAGATTAACAAAATATGGAATGTGATGCAAAATTGGTAAGTGCACCTTATTCATGGCAAAATGGATGTGAACAGTGCCATGTGAGTGTGTAAAATCATTTAAAATCAGTTCATGAACACAATTGGATTGGAATTAAGCATGTATGATGCACCAAATTTGAATTAGGCGTTTTCCCTCCAAAATGCACTTGAATGGACAAATGATCATGTGATTCTCTTTCATGCAATGCAATGGTAGATTTGGAAAATATTGTTCATGACAAGCATTTTGCAAAAAGAGTGACTTAATTTGGAGTTTTGTAGCCAAAGTTATGTCACTTTGAAGTTTCATGTACACATCGTGATCCTTTGCTCATAACTTCTCAACCATTCATCAGATGCTCATGATCTTGGATTTTTCTGGAAATGGGAGAGAAATATCTTCAACTTTCATGTTGACCAAAAATTCATTTGAAGCTTCTTTGATGTTGGAAAGTCAAGTTGAATGTGGACCAAAATTTGCCATTTTTGGAAACTTGAAATTACAGGTCACTTTCCATTTTGGGAAACTTTTGATTTGACTTCAAAATATTCAAGATAGATGTTTGACATGATGGATAAGCCTCTTTTGGACATGAATGAAGTGTCTCAAACCATTTCTCCCCCTTAAAGCCCTCAGTTGACTGCACAGTTGACTTGTATGGGCCTCAGATGACCTAAAAATGCACTGATGACTTTGGACCTCTACCACTTGGAAAAGTTGCTTCAAAATGAACCTTGGCTCATATAAGCTTTCTAGAATAATCATGTGGCCTTCATCTCAAGGAAAAACTTGCTTTTTTGCACTGAGGAATTCTCTTGATGCCAGTGCTGACTGCCAAGATGCAATGCAATATGGAATGATAAAATGACCTCAAAAATGAAATGAATGCATGAATGGGGAGGGCAAATTTGAGGTGCTACAACTTCCCCTATTCATTCAACTCGGAACCTGAACGGGTGAGAGCAGCGGCTATCAGACTTTCAAGGTAAACAGGGATTGAATACCAAAAGAACCGTAGAATTTGCACTCCGCATGGGATAAAGCTAAGAAAGCGAGGCCATTTACCAGATGGCGGCTTCAAAACAAGACTTGATATGCACTTATATCAAGGAAAGCGAGGCCATTTACCAGATGGCGGCTTCCACTACGGGATTTGATATCTTCCAATATCAAGGAAAGCGAGGCGCATTTACTGATAGCGGCTTCCACTGCTGGATTTGATATCTTCCGATGTCAAGGAAAGTGAGGCGCATTTACTGATGGCGGCTTCCACTGCATGATTTGATATTTTCCAATATCAAGGAAAGCGAGGCGCATTTACTGATGGCGGATTTCACTATAGGATTTGATATCTTCCGATGTCAAGGAAAGCGAGGCTCATTTACCAAATGGCGGCTTTCACTAGGGAGACTTGATATACACGGATATCAAAGAAAGCGAGGCTCATTTACCAGATGGCGACTTTCACTGGGGAGACTTGATATACACGGATATCAAGGAAAGCGAGGCCATTTACCAGATGGCGGCTTTCACTGGGGAGACTTGATATACACGGATATCAAGGAAAGCGAGGCTCATTTTCCAGATGGCGGCTTTCACTAGAAGGAAAAAGATGTTTACGACTGGAACAAGACCAGACGCTCACTGACGACTCTACTGAGGAATTGATATTTATCAAAGAAAGGATTCATGACCAGACATCAACGGATGAATGGGAAGAAAGAAACCACGACCAGACATCAAAGGATGAATGGGAATAAAGAAACCACGACCAGACATCAACGGATGAATGGGAAGAAAGAAACCACGACCAGACATCAACGGATGAATGGGAATAAAGAAACCACGACCAGACATCAACGGATGAATGGGAAGAAGCTTGATGTTTATCGACCATCGAGAGATGATGTCTACTGACACCAAAAAAAAGGACCCACACGGGGATCAACACGACACTTACCGGTATCACAAGGATGACATCTACATATGTCTAAACAAGACATACGCTTGCTGGGGACTACATTGGGGAGTCAAGCTTTCCTTTCACGGACGGGTGAGGAAATAAACCTCCTTGGGGATTACCGATTCTGAATGCTGCCAAGAGCAACCGCTGCAAATGTGCCATACGGATGTTGAAAAATGATCCGCCTCTGCTAGGGATATGATCCAATCTGCCAGATGCAAGGGGAGGAAAACTCCTGTTGGGAAAGCAAATGGTCACTTTACTGAGCACACGATTCTGATTCGATCTTCCAACTCTATGGGGACACACCCATTCTGCTGAGGATACTTACTGATCTGACATTCTCGGAACGGCAGGGAAATCAACTCAACTGGGGAGTCACCTGTTGGGGAAACACCAACCTCTCGACCGTGCTGGAGAAACAAATTTTGAAATCGAGCCAGACGACCCAACGTCGCGATGCCAAACTCCTCAGAGTAACATCTTCACCAACCGGCTAAACCAATCCTCGAACGGTAACCACGGCTTGGGACCAGCTTATGCTTCCAATGCTGATGCATGAATTTTACAGCGTAATGCTCCATAACCATGGAAATGCTACGCAATTAATGATGCAATATGCTATGCTTCTCTAAATGATGAATGCATAAAAAGATATCCCCCTCCGGGGACGGCACGAGTAACCCTGCTGAGGAACCTGATATCACTCCAATCTCCACCCCGCTGGGGAATAGCACTACTGCTGGGGAAAGGACAACCCTCACTGGGGATTACCTCCACTGAACCCGATCTGCTTGGGGATTTCACTAAGGAAAAACTGCCAACGCAAACCTCCGCTGGGGAAACAGCAACCTTCAGACTTGCTGGGGGAATAACACTCTCAACCCTGCTAGGGGAAACAGCAAACTTCAGACTTGCTGGGGAAATACCGATCTCGAACCCGCTGGGGAGATACCCATCTCAAACCTGCTAGGGGAGACAACCAACCTCAGGCCCGACTGCCGAGGAGACACCGATCTCGAATCCGCTGGGGAGATAACAATCTCAAACCGCTGGGGAGGTAGGAAATTTTGACATGGAACACCTGTCGACTCGTGGAACGCTGGTATTCACCATCTAACCATGGTGTCAATTTTCCAGTTTTGAGAGCTCCCAGACTCATCTGGTCTCTTCTAATTCACCTTGTATTCTCGACTTCTCTCTTCTTCGAGCCAATCGATCTCCCCAGATCCGGGCCAACTCTCTAATCCTCAAACTTTGAAGAGTCTTCTTGATTCCCTATAGGATCGTCTCCATTCTTTCGCTGTCTTTTCACCGCTCTTCTATCTCTCATCCCTGATTGGACTTCAAAGGATTCTTTTGCCAAAAGGCTTCACATCACAACCTGCAAGTGAGTGAAAATATCTAACAGCACCTGCAAAAGAGATCGTTAGATAAAAACGTGCCCCAGGCGTGCCAAAAGTTTAACACCTAGGTCACCCAACCTTTTGAATAAGATTTTCGGTTTTCAATCTTATAAACATGCATTGGAAGGGACCCCTATGTCTCAAAATGCAAAGATTATTTATCAAAATAAACGGATGTTTTTGCAATCAAAGCGGTAATGAAAACAAAAACAAAATTATTTGACTGAATATGCATTTTATTGGTTGAAAAAGGTGGCTCGTAACTGAGCAGCACAGGAAGCAATCCCTGAAAAGAGGTAATTGCGCACAAAAGGAAAATCTATCCTAATGGCAATGTGAATCCGTGATCTCATCGAGTTCCAACTCGGTTACACCCCATATGTCCTCAAGACTCTCCGCGCTTTCTGCCTTCTGAACAAGACGCTTCCGACCGATCTCTGCCGGGGATTATCCAGGTGTCATAACCAAAGTACAACGATCATGCTAGACGCAGTTGTTCGTTTCAATCCCTCTTTTGCCTGGATTGCCCTTTCGGGTTTTCGGTCCACCGGGATACCCTTTTTTGCTCAAGCCGCCCATGTGGGGTTTTCGACTTGCCGGGTGTACAGTTTTTTCCTTTTTATCCCTAATTTTTGCCCGAACCTCTTTTTTTTTTCTGGTTCGCCGGGATGCCCATTTTTGCCTGGACTATTTTATTCTTTTCGTCCAGCGGGTCTCTTATACGAAGTATTTTTTAACTGCGTCCGAATTTACAGGGGATGGAAAATCCTCACCATCCATGGTCGTCAATAACAAGGCTCCGCCAGAGAAAACCTTCTTGACCACGAATGGACCTTCATATTTGGGTGTCCACTTTCCCCAACAATCGTTCTGAGGAGGAAGGATCCTTTTCAACACCACGTCTCCCACATGATACCCACGAGGTCGCGCCTTTCGCTTAAAAGCCTGCTTCGTTCGCTGCTGGTACAACCGCCCATGACAAACGGTTGCCAGCCTCTTTTTCTCAATTAGGCTCAACTCTTCGTACCGAGTCCTTACCAACTCCGTCTCTTTCAATTTCACGTCCATCAGGACTCTTAATGACGGAATCTGGACCTCGAATGGTAACACGGCTTCCATCCCATACACAGGTGAGAAAGGCGTTGCCCCAGTAGACGTACGCACCAAGGTTCGATACCCAGGATACAAGCTTCGTACTTGCCACATTGTTGGTGCATTCAAATGTTAACCGGGCAACACAAGGAACGTGGGATCCTTTCGGCGTAACCAAAACAACATCAACTCAACTGCCATTCACATTAACGGCCCCATCAAACATCAAAATCCATTCGGATTCAGGGTCAGGCCCCTCCTCCGGGATTGGTTCCTCACAATCTTTCGATTTGAGAACCATGATGTCCTCATCAGGGAACTCAAACTTCATCGGTTGATAATCCTCAATGGGTTGCCGGGCGAGGTGATCAGACAATACACTCCCCTTTATTACTTTTTGAGAGGTGTACTGGATATGATATTCAGTCAAAATCATCTGCCATCTCGCAACCCGTCCGGTCAATGTTGGCTTCTCAAAGATATACTTGATTGGGTCCATCTTGGAAATCAACAAAGTGGTATGAACCAGCATATACTGTCTCAGTCGGCGAGCAGCCCATGCCAAAGCACAGCAAGTTTTCTCGAGCAGTGAATATTTTGTTTCACAGTCGGTAAACTTTTTGCTAAGGTGGTAAATTGCATGCTCTTTTCGACCAGACTCGTCATGCAGCCCCAGTACACACCCCAGAGACCCCTCGAGGACTGTCAAGTACAAAATTAGCGGTCGTCCCTCCACAGGAGGCATCAGAATCGGAGGCTCCTGCAAATATTCTTTTATTTTTTCCAAATGCCGCATGGCAATCATTATGCCACCTGACCGTTTGATCTTTTCTTAACAGCTTGAATATGGGTTCACACGTGGCTGTTAGATGAGATATGAACCGTGAAATATAGTTCAATCTACCTAAGAAACCACGAACCTCTTTTTCTGTTCTCGGTTCAGGCATTTCTTGCATTGCTTTTACTTTAGCAGGAACAACCTCGATTCCTCTTTCACTCGCAATAAGCTCCAGCAACTTACCGGACCGCACTCCAAAAGTGCACTTATTCAGATTCAACCTCAGTTTGAATTGTCTCAGCCGGTCAAACAATTTGGCCAGATCTACCAAATGCCCCTCTTCAGTTTGGGACTTTGCTATCATGTCATCAACATAGCCTTCAATTTCATGATGAATCATATCATGAAACAAAGTCACCATAGCCCTTTGATACGTGGCACCGACACTCTTGAGACCAAATGGCATCACTTTATAACGAAAAGTGCCCCATGGTGTGATGAACGTTGTTTTCTTCATATCATCTGGCAACATTTTAATCTGATTATAGCCAGAAAAGCCATCCATGAAGGAAAACACCGAGAATTGAGCTGTATTGTCTACCAACACATCAATGTGAGGTAATGGGAAATCATCCTTCGGGCTAGCTCTGTTGAAATCCCGGTAGTCCACACACATTCTCACCTTTCCATCCTTTTTCGGCATCGGCACTTACCTCCAAAGCGGCCCCAACCTTTACTTCTTTCCTGACCTCTTCGGTGCCCAGAATTGACAGTCTCAACTCGCTCCTCGTGCGGTTGAATCACCTTCTCCTCTTGTTTCAACAACCTGGCTAATTCCTCCGGCAGTTCACAATCTTTTTCGCCTTCTTCTTCGGCATGGTAGATCGGATTGTCGAAGTCATACGAGGGTGTAACAGAATTGTTATCAATGAGATCCGGAGAATGATCGCATCAACATGAATTTTGATTCATGCATTGCTTTTGAGGTCGGGACGAGACGAATCAAAAGGAAGAAAAATGAAAACAAACATTGCCATTTTTATTATTTTTAAACTGTAAAAATAAATGAAAAACAGGGAGCACCGCTTTTAATACAAAAAAACATCCACTTATTAATGATGCAAAGTGTTGCAAAATGAAACACATGAGGTGGCCCTTACAATGGACCATTACGTTTCGGGAAAAACGTATGGCTTTCATGCAAACAGAATTGAAAAACAGAGATATTACTCTTCACGTAGAGTGACAGTGATGATCTTTTAGGCCTTCCAGTTCTGGACCTCCATCCCTGGTACGCACGATTTTATCCAACGATCGAGCTCGCAGTCACTGTCAATTTCTTCACCCATCGCACAGATGCGATCTGGATCTAGCATTCCAGCACTGGTGAACATGAACGGTTGACGACGTCCTCTGTTTTGTCCAGACAAGCCTTGGCCCGACTAATATCCAATCCCAAAATTATCCTCTTTCACCGCCTGTTTTCCTTTTGCCCTGGCTAAAGCCTCGGCCTTATCCACCTTTTCGGTGATCGCTTTCTGCCCCAAGGCGAACCCTTGCATGACGTTGATCAACTCACTCATCTTCTCTTTCAACTCGAGAATGTCTGCGTTGGGTGGATCCATCAGTCTGGGTTTGTTGAGTCTGGCAGGATATCTGAGCGGACGAGCTATGTACAGAGGAATGACTCGGTGTGTGCGAGCAATGATTCGTAAGTCAATCAAACAGGTTAGATACTGACACCTGCAAAACAGAAGACAGGTTATTATGACTCACGCATGAATGCAATGTCTATCCGTATGAGGAACATTCTGTCCTTTAATTCTGGCTTCATCGAGATGGATAATAATTTGACAATAACATTCTGACATCAGGATGTCTCTCAACCAGAATCTCAATCGAGAATGTACCTTGAGTATGGATAAACATGGGTTAGATGCGGATGAATGCAAAATGGGAATGATGCAGATGCATGAATGCAAGTCACAGTGCCATCCCCCAAGTCATCTGAGCATCAACTGTACGGACATTCCTGTCTCTGAACTGATCACAATCATCTGAGGGCCCGAGTAACCATAAGACCAACTCGGGGAGTTCCGAAATAAACGGAACGGAGGATACATCACCATCATCACAAGAACATCCACTGAATGGATGATAACAAGATCCTCTGAACAAGTACCCTTGGATTCAACCCAGGGGTCCGAAATAAACGGAACCCGCTGATACATACCACGGGCAACACTTCGACGTGTCAAAAATAAATATCCATAAATCCAACTGAACCAAAGTCACCATCATAACATCACTGACAGAACCTGTACTTGTAAGAATCAAACCCTCCCCTCACAGGTGAATTCTAATAAGGTCATCTTAAGGCGGATAATGGTCTCGACAATCGGGCAAGATTCTCAGCGGATTTGCCCTTTCGGATGTGCCGTTGCAGCTCTCATAAGATCATCCAAACCAAAGATCCGGGAGAGAACGGTCACCGAAGTCAACAGCTCAAAAGAGGCAACCCAACCAAAGCGGAATAACTCCACCCGGAAGGGCTTTCTCCAATGAACCTCGTCCAGCTGTGGTATGTCACGCCTCCCCATCATGTCATGACAACATGTGAAGAAACATGAGACCATGCTAATCCTAGGTGTATACTCGGGCCTGGGTTTTAGCCCTACTCATAACACCCACCCCAAAATCAGAGGAACCAAACCTGTCCAGAATCAGCACAGTGATAATATGATGCATGCAAACACATATGCAAATATATACAATCATAGTATAATAATAAAAATGCAATAAATAGAGCAGTAAAAGCAACCCAAAACTACCATAAAGAGCGCTAGGATTGACTCGCTTAGGGAAGATGGACCAGCAAGAGGTCAACTTCTCTTTTATCCCCAGCAGAGTCGCCAGCTGTCGCATCGCGAAAAACAACCCGCGGGAAAAGACACAGAGCCGCCACCGTGCGTTATTTATCCCAAACGAGGGAAAGGAAACGCTCGAAGTAAACCTGGAAAGGAAAGGAATGGTCTTACGACCAGAGATTGCAAGGTACGGGAGTCGGTTACGCGAGGGGAAGGTATTAGCACCCCCCACGTCCGTCGTACTCGACGGGATCCATGCTCAAAAGAATAGAATAAGGTTGCTAATAAACTGCTCAAAGAATCTGCACGCACTGGAATAACAAACAGGCGGAAGAAGACGGAGGTGTCGCACCGCGAAAAACAACCGGCGGGAAAAGACACACAAACAGAGCCGCCATCGTGCGTTATTTATCCCAAAGGAGGGAAAGGAAACGCTCGAAGTAAACCTGGAAAGGGAATGGTCTTACGACCGGAGATGCAAGGCACGGGAGTCGGTTACGCAAGGGGAAGGTATTAGCACCCCTCACGTCCGTCGTACTCGACGGGATCCACGCTCAGAAGAATAGAATAAGGTTGCTGAATAAACCGCTCAAAGAATGCACACACACTGGAATAAACAGGCGAAAGAAAACGGAGGAAGAAGACTCGGCAGGATGTCGCATCCTGGGCCTACGTAGTTTGTTAGAAACAAACATCAGAGTCGACTTAGTTCGGGGAAATGGGGAACGGGCTCGCTAAGATATCGCATCCTATGCCTACGTATCTCATCTGGAATGAGAATCAGAGCTACCGTAGTTCGGCTAACGCACGCCGAAACAAAACACACGCAAAGACGCTGAGACGTCAAAAGAAACTCGCAAATGGAAACAGACTGCCAATGGCTGGCCTTACGATTGACTCCGAACAAAAGAAACACAAGCAGGAAACCGAATGCCAATCGCTGGGCTTATATCAGACTCCACAAATAAACAACAACAGCAGGAAACGGAATGCCAATCGCTGGGCTCACATCCATCTCCTAACACACACAAAAAGGTAGAAGGTTATCAAATTGTCAAGCTAACAGGGAGTCTGGAACTCGAGCCCAATAGTTGTCAAGCAAACACACACAAAAAAGAAAAGGTTTCCCGGAGAGATCTCGCACGATCTCCTGCCTACGTACCTCATCTGGTATGAGGATCAGGGCGACGTAGTTCCCCCTTAACAGGGGAGAAACTTTCTCCTAACCGGAGACCAAGGGAATAACGGACTAAAAGGGAGACTAACTCGAGCCTAATAGTCATCATGCAAATTATAACCCTAGGTTGAGGTCTCTAACAAGAGTTTGACTCACACAGGCAGTGAGTCAACTCAAGTCTATCTCTACGTACGTTCAACTTCCTCGAAAGTTGATCATACGACTCCTACAGAAAGGAGATGAGAAGCAAAAGCAGATAAACATCAAAAGCAATCATCACACGCTATATGCAAACAAGCGGCTCATACAAGGCTGGGCTTTAGTCAAGGGGTCATATCAACCTCGACAAACAAGCCAACACTGGAAAGGGTGTCTGAGGCTCTTAACCACTGACATTGACCGTCAGGGTGAGCAGATGAAAAGGTAATGAGGGTTGGACCTCATAGATCTTAACCCGGGCCTGGGTGAGCTTGAATCAATGAAAACGTGGGGGTCCAGAATGTGGGACCTTACTCCACTTGACTGACTCTATATACAAGGATTATGGGTTAGGTTCAAGTGCCTCAGCACGTAGTGCGGGCATAATGAACGACTCAAACGATTAGCAGGGGACTGGCTACTAGCCCCTTCTATCTGCCAATTGCCTCTTCACTTAGGAGGACTTGAAGTACATGGCACAAAAGTAAACAAACACAGTCATTGCCTCTTAAGGAGGACTTCAGCCAAATACCTGCCAAACAGAAACGACAGGGCTTCCAGACTACATGAAGTTAGAATGGTTACCTAGGTGGTATGCCAACCACAAGCAAAGCAACTCACGCAATGAGATGAAGCGGCTAAAGTAACTGTAAGAAAGTCAAACAAGTCAATAGTCACATTCAGACAAATCCAACAGACAGTCAACAGTGTTACAACCAATAAGCACAATACAAGTCAACAACTCAACAACTCAAGTGAGTGCATCACCAATGAACCTACAACACAATAAACGTTATTGGACAAAACAAATTTGCATCTCAAGTCATGAGATTGCATCAACCATTAGGACTATAAGCTTGAACCTGAAATGCAAAACTCAAAAGATGAGTACAAACCACTAGCACCAAGGTTAGGGTCAAAGGTAAGGCAAAAAGTCAAAACAGCAACCAATATTCAACATGAAGCATGTTTAAGCAAGTGAGAACATGTCCTAAAAAGGACCAAACTCAAATCCTAAGGAAAATCCATCTAATGAGCAAGATATGGCAAAGGCAATTTCAAAGCACACAATTGGACATCAAGAATGAAAATTCCATATTAAAACAGAAATGAATCAAACAATTATGAAAAATTTTATGTGCTATCAACAGGTTAAACACAATCATCATGCCAAAAATTAGAATCAACAGAGCTCAATTGATATGGCAATGAAAATGAACAAGTATGACATCATATTGTGTGACACACATTGTCACACCATACAATCATGTGTCTAAAACAGAAATGAAAAATGATAAAAATGCACAACCAAGCCTCAAAAATCATGCAACATGTTGGGAATCAGCATACCAAATTTCAAATCAATTGGCCAATGTATGAGCATTTCACAATAGAATGAATGAAGCATGTCACATTTACATACATGTTCAAATAACAATTCACCATCCAAAATCCAGAAATGATAAAATCAGGAAAATCACATCATAAAATAGTAGACATCCATATGAACATGTGAAAAAAATGGCACTCAATTTGGATTAATTTTCAATTTGTTATGAATTTTACAAGTTGCATGAAAATATTATGAATTAATGAAATAATGCACATGATAATTGGAGGGAAATAGAAAAGGTTTGGTCAATTTGAAAAAACGCCAGAGCGGAGGATCGAATGGAGGATGGCGCTATTCAAAACACCGTCGTTTTTGGCCAAGGCATGGAAAAATAAAAAAACATTGAAATGTTGCGCCTGGGAATCGAAGCAGGTTGGGATGTTGCAAAGCGCTACAGTAAAACGGCGCCGTTTAGCATTGCCCTAGCGCCTGTTACCAGACGGTGGCGCTACTGTTCCTGGACGGTGGTTTCCACCGTCTCCTACCTTGAGACGGTGGCTCTACAGTGCCACACATAATTTTTTTTGCAGATTTTCATAAAAATTATATCAATGGAAAGGTTATCACATGTAGAACACAGATCGAGCATCATTTCAGTCTAAATCATCATGTATTTTAAGAATCGAAGCAAAACATCTATGAACATCAAACTTTAATTTCACATAACTTCTTCAAATCTCAACCAAATTCAATGAAATTTAGATCAGAATCATCAGCATGGAAAGGCCTATCTAATCATGTCCATAAAATCATGAATTAAGAGGTTCGAATTTTCACCAACCTGGAATGGCAGTGATCAAAACAGTGTGATCAAGGCCTCCATAGTGTGTAGATCTCCTCCTTTGCTCTTGTTATGAAGCTTGATGTAGAAATGGATGCTTGCCACGATCTAGATCTTGCTTAATTTGCACTTGCCATTGATGTGTTCATATGCTTGACATGCTTCAAACCTTTTTCATGCAATGCAATGGTATATTTGGAAAGCATAGGTCAAGACAAGAAATTTGCAAAAAGAGTGGCTTCATTTGGAATTTTGAGTCAAAAGTTATGCCAGTTTGAAGTCTCATGCACACTTGGTGATCATTTGCTCATATCTCCTCAACCATTCATCATAAATTCATGATCTTGGACTTTTTGGAAATGGGAGAGAAAGATCTTCAACTTTCATGAAGCTTCTTTGAGGATGTAAAATCAAGTTGAATTTGGACCAAAATCTTTCCATTTTTGGAAACTTTCAATTACAGGTCACTTTCCATTTTTGGAAACTTTTGATCTGACCTCAAATTCTTCAAGATAAGTGTTTGTAATGACAAATGAACCTCTTTGGGACATGAATGAAGTGTCTCAAACCATCTCTCCACCTCCTAGCCCTCAGTTGACTTTCTGTTGACTTTTATGGGCCCCAGATGACTTGAAAATGCACTGTGGACTTTGAGCCTCTACCACCTGAGGAAATGGCTCCGAAATGAACCCCTAGCTCCAATAAGATCTTCCACATAACCATGTGATCTTCATCATCAATAGAATACCTCTTCTCCTTAAAAATCCCTGGTTGAAAGAATGGCACTGATTAGGGTTGACCAGAGGTCAAAACCCTAATCCTGAGGAATCTAAGCATGAACAATGAACCCCTTGAGGATGACATAACCATGATGATGATGATGTACCCTTGCAATCAAGATAATGCTCAACCTCCTTGAAGAACCAAGAAAACCCTAATTGAAGCACAAACCCTCAGATGGTTGGTGATCAATTCAATAAGACCCTCAGGCTTGAACTATACAACTTCTCGATCTCTGACAAGACCTTAGAGGATGACTTGATTATTATTCATATGCTATGCAAAGATGCAATTCCTAATATCCTAAAACATGAAATGCAATATGCTAAACTAGTCCCAAGAAGAGGAGGGCAAATTTTGAGGTGTTACAGGAGGAAGGGGACTCGGCAGGATGTCGCATCCTGGGCCTACGTAGTTTGTCATAAACAAACATCAGAGTGGACGTAGTCCAAACACACACGAAAGGAAAAAAGAGTCTCGATTGCAACGAGGGAAAGAGAAAAGGAAGGTCTCGATCGCAATGAGGGAGAGAGAAAAGGAAGGTCTCAATCGCAACGAGGGCGAGAGAAAAGAATCGCAACGAGGGCGAAAACTAACAAGGATTAAATGTTAGTCGCCAGTCAAACTCGGCAAGACATCGCATCTCGTGCCTACGTATCTCATTTGAACATGAGAATCAGAGTTCCCGTAATTTGGCTAAGCTATTTCCGTTTGTTCTTATGTTTTTTAGATGAACGACGTTACTACGCAATCTACCGGATGCTCGACCTTTGGAGACTTACTCACTTGTAGTAGAAGGAGTCAACGTGTCCTTAAGAGAATATAAAGTTTGTTTGTGTTTTAGGAATGCTCATGCAAGAAAGGAAGTCCTAGACGAAGGAACCGTGCTACCTTAATTGACATGCAAACGAGAGACTATACGAAGTCTAGCAAACCTATGGGAAGACTATAAGCAAGTCTCAAAAGAGAACAACAAATGAGAAACAGAAAGCCAACCAATGGTCTTACATCAAACTCCACAACACAAGACAGGAAACAAATAGCCAATCGATGGTCTTACATCCGACTCCTAACACACACAACAGGGTGAAAAAAGAAAAGGGTGCCCGGAGAGATCTGCTCAATCTCCTGCCTACGTATCTCATCTGGTATGAGAATCAGGGCGACGTAGTTCCCCTTAACAAGGGAGAAACTTTCTCCTAACTAGAGACTAGGGAGATAACAGACTAATAGGGAGACTACGACTCGAGCCTAAAAGTTGTCATGCAAACGATCCCTAAGTTGGAGTCTCTAATCAGAACCTAACTCGCACAGGAAGCAAGTCAATCACACAGCAAGTAAGCATCAATCACGGGTGAACAAGTATCACACTCTATATGCAAACAAGCGGCTCATACAAGGCTGGGCTTTAGTCAAGGGGTTATATCAACCTCGACAAACAAGCCAACACTGGAAGGGTATGATGGAGCTCTTAACCACTGACATTGACCGTCAAGGTGAGCAGATGAAAGGTAATGAGGGTTAGACCTCATAACTCTTAACCCGGGCCTGAGTGAGCTTCAATCAATGAAAACATGGGGATCCAGAATGAGGGACCCTACTCCACTTGACTGACTCTATACACAAGGATCTTGGGTTAGGTTCAAGAGCATCAACATGTAGTGCGAGCATAATGAACGACTCAACGACTAACAGGGGATTGATTGCAAATCCCTTCTATCTGTCAATTGCCTCTTCACTTAGGAGAACTTAACAAGTAACATGCCTCGACAAGGAGGTCTTTAGCACAAATATAAACAAACACAGTCATTGCCTCTTAAGGAGGACTTCAGCCAAATGCCTGCCAAAAGAAACGACAGGGCTTCTAGACTACATGGAGTAAAAGAGTGATTACCTAGGTGGTATGCCAACCACAAACCAAAGCAAAACTCAAGCAAGAGCTAAAAGCGACTAATGTGCCTGTACAAAAGTCAAACAGTCAATATTGTATTCAGACAAACCAAACAGTCAACAACAGTGAGACATTTCCAATATGCACACAAGGATAGTCAAAGTGTAAGCAACTCAAGTGAGTTCATCACCATTGGACCTACAACACAACAAAGGTTAGTGGACAAAGTAATTTTCATCTCAAGAAGTGAGATCACATCAACCACTAGTGCATGATGCTTGAACCAGAAATACAAAGCTCAAAAGGTGAGTACAAACCACTAGTACCAATACTAGGGTCAAAGGCAAAGCAAATAGCTAAAACAGAAGCTAATATTCCACATGAAGCATATTCAATCACATAAGAACATGTCCTAAAAAGTATCAAACTCAAATCATAAAGCAAAGCCATCACATGAACAAGATAAGGCAAAGGCACACAATGTGATCAACAATTGGACATACAAATAAGAAAATCCACATTAAAACAGAAAATCATCCAATGATCTTGAAAATTTATATACAGGCTTAACATGTTATGAGCAAGTATCATACCAAAAATCAAGTCCAGAAGATCTCAAATGGCATAGGAATGAAAATGCATAAGTGCAACATCAAATATGTGACACAAATTGTCACACCAAAAGTTCATGTGTCTAAAACAGTGAGATTAAATGGTAAAAATGCCAAACAAAAGCCAAAAAACCATGTTACATGTCATGAATGAGCATGTCAAATTTCAAGGCAATTGGACAAACAATGAGCATTTCACAAATCAATTAGCACAAAATGTCAGATTTGTATCATGTTCAAACACTCAAGCACATTTAAAAATCCAGCCACAATCAAATCAGGACATTAACATCACAAAATAATAGACGTTAAAATGAACATGTGGAAAAAAGAATGGATTAAATTGGACTCATATGCTATTTTTAGTGATTTTTTCAATTTGCATGAAAATAATGAAATAAATGGAAAACATGTGGAAAAAGTTATTTAAAAATGAAATTGGAAATTGCATCATGAAGGAATCGAACTAAGGCATGGTGAGTCACTACCAGCGCGCTCAGAAAAATAGAAATGGAAAATGCTATGCCAAGGGAATCGAACTCAGGCCTTGCAGGTCAAAAGAAGCGCTGGAAAAAATAATTGGAATTCCAAATATACACATGCCAGAATCGAACCAAGGACGTTAAGGTTCAAGCGCGTTTCAAGTTGAAACGCTGCGTTTTGGCAAGGCAAAGGAAATCATAAGTGAAAAATAAAACTAGCCAGGCGAGGATCGAACACAAGACGCCTTGGTTCAAGGCGCTTCTACAGTGAACCCTAGCGCGCTGAACCAGAAGCCATTGGTACTGTTCATGGACGGTGGACCACGGCAGTTTCCACCGTCTTCTTCGTTGAGTCCGGCAGAGTATCATACAAAAAAATTCCAGAAAACAGCATGGCATATATGGATCGAAAGATCTTTTCATGAGGAACACGAATCCAACATTTATTTGGCCTAATTCTCCATGGATAAAGCAAATCGAAGCAAAACATTTTGCATATCAAAACTTTAAATCGACATAACTCATTCAATTCTTAGCCAAATCAAGATCTATTGATATCAGGATCATCAGCATTAAAAGATTTACAATATCATGGCAATGAATTGGAGAAATAAGAGGTTCGAATTCCAACCTATTTGAGATGGCAGTTGCTTGATACCCGTGTTTAAGGCTCCAAAATGTCCAAATCTTCTTCCTTAACTTTGTTATGAAGCTTGATGTGAGAAACAACAGCTGAAACCACCTTAATTGTGCTCAATCTTCCAGATCCATCTTCATGTTCAAGCTTTGGATCTACACGATTTTGGCATGAATTGGACAAAGTGATGGTTGATTCTTGCTCCAAACTGCACCAGGATCATGAATCTACCAAGAAAATTGATGTTTATGTGAAGAATTTTGAAATTCAAGGAGAGAGAATTTTGGAGGGAAAATGCAATTTCTAGATCTAGAATGTGTAATCTGAGCAATTCTGTTACAATTAAGCTTTTATACCATATGTTAATCAAGTTGTAATGATAATTAGGCATTGGCTAATGAAAGATTAACAAAATATGGAGTGTGATGCAAAATTGGTAAGTGCACCTTATGCATGGCAAAATGGACGTGAACAGTGCCATGTGAGTGTGTAAAATCATTTAAAATCAGTTCATGAACACAATTGGATTGGAATTAAGCATGTATGATGCACCAAATTTGAATTAGGCATTTTCTCTCCAAAATGAACTTGAATGGACAAATGATCATGTGATTCTCTTTCATGCAATGTAATGGTAGATTTGGAAAATATTGGTCATGACAAGCATTTTGCAAAAAGAGTGACTTAATTTGGAGTTTTGTAGCCAAAGTTATGTCACTTTGAAGTTTCATGTACACATCGTGATCCTTTGCTCATAACTTCTCAACCATTCATCAGATGCTCATGATCTTGGATTTTTTTGGAAATGGGAGAGAAATATCTTCAACTTTCATTTTGACCAAAAATTCATTTGAAGCTTCTTTGATGTTGGAAAGTCAAGTTGAATGTGAATCAAAAACTTGCCATTTTTGGAAACTTGAAATTACAGGTCACTTTCCATTTTGGGAAACTTTTGATTTGACTTCAAAATCTTCAAGATAGATGTTTGACATGATGGATAAGCCTCTTTTGGACATGAGTGAAGTGTCTCAAACCATTTCTCCCCCTTAAAGGCCTCAGTTGACTGCACAGTTGACTTGTATGGGCCTTAGATGACCTGAAAATGCACTGATGACTTTGGACCTCTACCACTTGGCAAAGTTGCTTCAAAATGAACCTTGGCTCATATAAGCTTTCTAGAATAATCATGTGGCCTTCATCTCAAGGAAAAACTAGCTCTTTTGCACTGAGGAATTCTCTTGATGCCAGTGCTGACTGCCAAGATGCAATGCAATATGGAATGATAAAATGACCTAAAAATGAAATGAATGCATGAATGGGGAGGGCAAATTTGAGGTGCTACAGTCACATTTTCATATGATGCCGCTTCAACCCATTTGGTGAAGTAATCAATTGCTACGAGAATGAATCGGTGTCCATTAGATGTTTTCGGCTCTATCATGCCAATCATGTCGATTCCCCCACATGGAGAAGGGTCATGGTGATGAAATCACATTCAAAAGTGTCGGAGGAATATGAATCTTATCCGCATAAATCTGACACTTATGGCATTTCTTCACATATTTGCAGCAGTCAGACTCCATTGTCAGCCAATAGTAGCATGCTCTCAACATCTTTCTAGCCATGGCATGCCCATTGGAATGAGTACCAAACGAACCCTCATGAATCTCAGTCATTAACAAGTCTGCTTCGTGTTTATCCACGCATCTGAGCAGAACCATGTCAAAATTTCTTTTGTAAAGCACATCGCCATTGAGGTAGAAACTTCCCGCCAATCTTCTTAGAGTCTTCCTATCTTTCACAGATGCCCCAGGCGGGTAAATTTGGCTCTGAAGGAAACACTTGATGTCATAGTACCATGGCTTATCATCTTCCACTTCCTCTACTGCAAATACATGAGTCGGTCTGTCCAAGCGCATCATAGTGATATTGGGAACTTCATTCCAAAGTCTTACCACAATCATCGAAGCAAGTGTAGCAAGAGCATCTGCCATCCGATTCTCATCTCGAGGAATATGATGGAAGTGAACCTTAGTAAAGAATGTTGAAATCCTCCTCGCATAATCCCTATATGGAATGAGACCAGGCTGATTCGTTTCCCATTCACCCTTAATCTGATTAACAACGAGGGCCGAATCACCATAAACATCGAGGTGTTTGATCCTAAGATCAATGCAATCTTCTAATCCCATAATATAGGCCTCATACTCAGCCATATTATTCGTGCATTTGAAAGTTAACCTTGCTCTAAATGGAAAATGTGTGCCCTGAGGAGTAATAATCACTGTCCCAATACCGTTTCCATATTGATTTACAGCGCCATCAAATACCATACTCCATCTTGAACCAGGCTCTGGCCCTTCATCAAGCGTAGGCTCATCACAATCCTTCAATTTTCAAATACAGAATCTCCTCATCCGGGAAGTCATACTGAACTGACTGATAATCCTCAATCGGCTGATGTGCCAAGTGATCAGCCAAGATACTACCTTTAATAGCCTTCTGAGCTCGATACTCAATATCATACTCAGATAACAACATCTGCCAACGGGCGATCCTCCCTGTTAAGGCAGGATTCTCGAAGATATACTTGATTGAATCCATTCTGGATATCAACCAAGTCGTATGATTTAGCATATACTGGCGTAAGCGCTTAGCAGCCCAAGCCAAAGCACAACATGTCTTCTCAAGCATTGAGTATCGAGACTCTCAATCAGTGAACTTCTTGCTCAAGTAGTAAATAGCATACTCTTTCTTTCCTGATTCGTCTTGCTGACCGAGAACACAACCCATCGAGTCTTCAAGAACATTAAGATACATAATCAATGGTCTTCCTTCCACGGGCGGAGACAGGATCGGAGGCTCAGACAGATACTCTTTAATACTGTCAAAAGATTTCTGGAAATCCTCGGTCCAATCATGGGACTGATCTTTCTAAAGGAGCTTGAATATCGGTGCACATGTGGCAGTCATGTGGGATATGAATCTGGAATTGTAATTCAAGCGGCCAAGAAAACCTCGGACTTGCTTCTCAGTTTTGGGCGCAGGCATCTCTTGTATTGCTTTGACCTTGGCAGGACCAACTTCAATACCTCTTTCACTGACAATAAAGCCCAATAACTTACCGGAACGGACTCCAAATTTACACTTGTTGGGATTCAGGCGAAGCCTGTACTTCCTCACACGCTGAAAAAGCTTCAACAAGTGCTCTACATGTTCAACCTCCGTTCTTGATTTAGCGATCATGTCATTAACATACACCTCAATCTCCTTGTGCATCATATCATGAAACAAGGTAGTCATAGCTCGTTGATACGTGGCTCCGGCGTTCTTCAAACCGAAGGGCATCACTCGATAACAAAATGTTCCCCAAGGTGTGATGAATGTTGTCTTCTCCATATCCTCGGGTGCCATCTTAATCTGATTATATTCAGAAAATCCATCCATAAATGAGAAAACATTGAATTTACCGTATTATCTACCAACATATGAATATGTGGTAGAGGAAAATCATCTTTCGGACTAGCCTTATTCAAGTCTCTATAGTCCACACACATTCGGACTTTTCCATCTTTCTTAGGCACGGGCACAATATTGGCCACCCATTAAGGATATGTAGAAGTCACCAGAAACCCCGCATCAATTTGCTTATGAACTTCCTCTTTGATCTTTACTGCCATATCAGGATGAGTTCTTCTGAGCTTCTGCTTCACAGGCACGCACTCAGGCTTCAAAGGTAGGAAATGTTGCACAATATCAGTATCTAGACCAGGCATGTCTTCATATGACCAGGCAAAGACATCGACATATTCTCGTAGCAACTCAATCAACCCCTTCTTAACAGACTCTTCCAGGAGTGCCCCAATCTTCACTTCTCGCACACAATCCTCAGACCCCAAGTTGACTGTTTACAGGTTCTCAAGATGCGGCTGAATGATCTTCTCTTCATGCTCAAGTAGACGGGTAATCTCGTCAGGAATCTCTTCAACATCATCTTCTTCCGCCTCAAATACAGGGAATTCAAAGTTGGGAGATGGTGTTGGATCATTATGTTCAATGGGTTTGATTAACTTGCATAATGATTTTGGATATAAAGAGCTTTAGAATTCAAATAAGGAAAATCATTATGCAGATGAAAAAGATTGATTTTATTCTTTTTTTAGGGTTTTTATGTGATCACCAATTTCATGCAAAAGCGAAAAGGGAAAATAATTAGAAAAACAAACATTTAACATGAATCTATTGAATGAAGATGTCATTGTATTTATGCGTCAACAATGTCATCACTTCTCCTTTTGACATGAGAGAAGGGTTTTTAAACACAATGAACATTACTTCGACTTATGGATAACTGTTGGAATATCCACAGCGACCCAATTATTGCCGATCCCCCCAGGGATGACGAAGTTGCCAGAATCCTCTTCGTCCTCTTCCAAGATGGTAGCAACCTCCTCGTCTTGACTGGTGTGGATGAAACCTCCACTCTTGAACAGCCCTTGCGTATTGGAAACCCCAGAAGAATAACCTATGCCAACTCGGGACTTGTTGTCTTCTAACTCAATCATTTTCCCCAAACCAGCAGTTGCGCCATGCTCAATGGCCAACTTTGCATCTTTGTAGGAAGCAAATGAAGAAGTTCCTTTCTTAATAGGCTCAGCAATAGATAAAGCTTGGAACGAAGTTCCAACTTCATCCTCAGCATCTATATAAGAGAAGGAAGACAAATGGCGAACCAGGAGAGCCTTTTCTCCCCTACCACCACCAGCTTCTTATTCTTTACAAATTTTAGTTTCTGGTGTAGGGTGGATGTCACGGCGCCAGCCTCGTGAATCCATCGCCTGCCTAAGAGACAACTATACGATGGGTGAATATCCATAACCTGGAAGGTAATCTGGAAATCACTTGGTCTGATTTTGACTGGGAGATCAACCTCACCAATCATAGTTTTACGAGACCCATCGAAAGCCTTCACAACTACTCCACTCTGCCTTATGGGAGGCCCTTGATATGACAGCTTCGTAAGAGTGGATTTTGGCAAAACATTCAATGATTACCCAGTGTCCACCAGAACATTGGACATGGCGTCATCTTTGCAACTCATAGATATGTGTAAAGCCAAGTTGTGGTCTCTTCCCTCCTCGGGGAGATCAGAGTCACAAAAACTCAAGTTGTTACAGGCGGTAATGTTTGCAACAATGCTATCAAATTGTTCTATCATGACATCGTGATCTACGTACGCGACATCCAAAACCTTCTGCAGAGCTTCTCGATATGGTTCTTGTAGCGGTGTATTCGTCACTTTATGATTTAATGATTAAATCAAAAGCAAAGCATACAAAGAATCGAGTCGCCACCGCACTTTTATTTATCCAAAGGAATGGCTAAAAAGCGAACAAAAGCCTAAGAAGTTTTACACGTAGAAAACTAATGAAAATATCAGAGATCTGGGTAAGGGGTTAATTACGCAATGGGAAGGTGTTAGGCACCCAAAACGTCCTAGGTACTCCTAGGGAGCCCTTTTCACACTTGTTGTACGAAATGTTATTTGTTTATGAAATATTTATTGTGCAAACATGGATGGAAGAGATGAGAAAATAATATACAATTTATTATTTTTGTGTTTGAACGGATGAACCCGTTGCCTACGTACCTTTCCATGGAAGGTAAGGATCAAAACGCCGTAGTTCGGCTAAAAGATTTCCAAAATATGAGTGGATTCATTTTAAAACAAAAGCCCTAAGGTCTTTCGTTATCCACGGGAGAAAACTCAACCTTATACAAACAACAAGTCCACCATGTGAGAAAAGCTTCAACTTGCTAGTGAGGGGTTAACCCTATAATAAGCAAGGAAGTCTTACAATTCAATCACTAAGGACAAAAGGTGAGATTAACATCAACCAACTAGGATAAATCAAACCTATGGCAAATGTATGAAAACTTATCAAGAAGTGGACAAAGCCACAAAACAATTTGAATGAGTGAAATTAACCAATTAGGATTATTCACAAAAGAGTGGTCAAAGTATGATTAGGATTCAATTCAAAGAAGTATTATGAAATGGAGTTTGAAAATCAAAGGCCTAAAGCCTAGGTTTCTAATTTGAAAAGAAATGGAAATGTTTGCACAATATTTTTCAGGTTTGGATTAGCATGCACATGGAGGTTTAAAGAAACAAAAGGTGGGGTGAGGAAGTAAAACTTCTTAGATGTTCACCTCTTGAGATCATATGTAGATGATCCAAGTGATTCCTTTGGAATAAGGCAACAATGCAAATAAGCAAATAAAAAATGGATACCGGATGCCAATCAATGGACTTACACCAATCTCCTAAAACAAAACAATGATACCAGATGACAATCAATGGACTTATACTAGTCTCACAAAACAAACATGGATACCGGATACCAATCAATGGATTTACACCAATCTCCTAAAACAAAACGATGATACCAGATGCCAATCAATGGACTTATACTAGTCTCACAAAACAAAAATAACAAGGATACCAGATGCCAATCAATGGACTTATACTAGTCTCCCACCATATCATAGGAACAACTGCCAAGTAATGGACTTATGCTTGTCTCCTCCATGGACAAAGCAAAATGCTATAAAGCAAAGTTTATGAAATGATATAAAAATGATGATGATAGATGCACAAAGGCACACTCAAGCAAATATGCAAAGATGAATCAAGTAAGCAAACAAACAAGTCAGTTAGCACACACTATATACAATCAATTGGGCTCAAGCAAGGTTAGACGTTAAAGTCAACTGGAATGGGGTATGTTATGCTCTTAACCCTAACATTGAGAGTTAGGGTGAAGCAGATGAAATGGAGATGAGGGGTGTGCCTCATATCTCTTATCCCTGGCCTGGGAGAGCTTTAAACAATAGAATGTGTGGGAGTTCAGAAAGTTGGAACTCTTCTCCACAAATGATTTGACTCTATAAGATCTTGGGTTAATATCCACAATGCATCAACATGTTATGTGAGCAAAGTGGATGACACACTGAATAGCAGGAGATGGACTACACATCTCTTTTATCTACCAATTGCCTCATAAGAGGACTTTTCCTGCTTGGCACAAAAAATAAACAATCACAAGCATTGCCTCTTAAGGAGGACTTCAGACAGGTGCCTGCCCACATAACAGGACAGGTCTTCCAGACTACATGAAGAAGAAAGGTTATACCTAAGTGGTTAAGCAACCAAGCAAAAGCAAGGTCAAAGTGAACTCAAAGAAACTAATGTACCTGTGGAAACATCAAACAAATCAGTACAACTATACAGACAAACCACCAACAGTTAATATCAGACAAACAGACAAGGTTCACAATGTGCAGCCAAAGGTCAAACTCAAATGAATCAACATCAACCTACAAAACACACAAAGATTAGTAATCAAAGGCAAACATCATTGCTCAAATGATGGAGCATCAACAACTATGGAACTTGGATGTTCAACCTGAAATCAAAGCTTAAATGTGAGAGGCAAACCACTAGGTCAAAGCCTAGGGTCAAAGATGGAGAACAAATTCAAAACAGAAGCTGAAAATTAACATGAATCAACTTCAAACACATCTTGAAACAATCCAAAAGGTCTCACATCAATATCATTAACCAAAAGTATTTCATGATCAATTGAAGTTCAAGACAATTTTAAAGCTCAAATGTGATCAACCAGAATGAAAAATCTCAATTAAATCAGAAATGATTCAAATAATTCCAAGAAAATTCATGCTCATTCACAGCATCCATAACATGTATCACACAAAAAATCAGGACAATCGGAGATCATTTGGCAAGGCAAACACATCACATAAGTTGAACAAGCAAAGGTGTGACACAAATTGTCACACCAACTTCACATGATCATAAAACAGAAATGATAAATCGTAAGAATACCAAATCAACACCAAAGTGTCAAGCAAATTGTATAGTTTCATCATACAAATTTTCAGAATCATTGGATTAAAAACCAGCATTTCACAAATGATATAGCAAGGAAAGGTACAAAATGGATACATGTTCAAATACCCTAGCACAAAACAAAAACCACCCAAGAACAATTTATGGAAAAATGATCAAAAAATACTAGACAGAAAATGCAACACAATGCAAAAAACCACATAATTTTTGGATCATTATTCAATTAGATATGAATTTTGTAAGATGATGAAAAATTAAAAAATGCATGTGAAGCATGGTATGAATACATGGAGGGAAAAGGAAAATCATGTGAAGCATTTGAACTAATTGCTACAAGCCGGAATCGAACTAAGTGGCAATTTGAATGTGATTGGCGCCAAGCATGAAACGCCGCGTTTCATTTAAATGCTGGCTTTGGTCAACACCGGTCAACACGCATGGACCAATGGGAGACGCGCATGGGAAATGTTCATGACCAATCAGAATTAGCCCTAACAAACACCTAAGGCAACGGTATAGCATGGCCAAAACAGATCAAAACCGTTCTCTACAAACTGGAAATCATCTTCTTCAACGCGCATGCATGAACAGTGAGTGTTCATCAACACTCAAGAACAAATTTACCAGAATTCAAAAGTGAGCATATCAACATGTTGCATATTCATCCTAGATCACAAATCAACGCATGGCTAAGCTTAAATCATCATGTTAAGATCAAATCGAGCATAACTAATTTCATTCATGGATCTTTAATTAACCCTAACTAACTCAATTTTGCACCAAAAATCATGATTCGAAGCTCACATTAACCAGCATCACAAGATCTAAAACAATAGCATAATAATTTTGAGAAATAAAGAGATCGATTATGTGACCTCTTGAAGTGCAGAATTGGAATTGGATGGATTCAGGCCTTGCAATGCTCAACAGCTCCTCTATGATGCTTGTAGAGTTGATTGGATGAAAGCTTGAGGTTCAATTGCTCGTGATTCAACCAGAATTTGGATTCACCATTGTTGCTTCCAAGCTTCAAGCATGAACAAACAAGCACGGATTCCCTTGGTTCTTCCTTCAAACTTGCTCAAAGATGCTTCCAGATGATGAATCAAGTAATGGATTGTGATTTGGTTTGAAGAAATTGAAAGAAAATTTGAGAGAAAAAGTTTGAGAAATTTTCTAGATCTGAAATTGTGATGGTTGTCATTGCTGAAACAGTTAGGGTTTCATTTATATATGCTCTGTTAATCACCCTCCTAATCATGTTTAGCCAATGGTAAGTGGAATTAGCAAAATGGAGTGTAAATGAAAATTGTGATTTTCACCCTATGCATGAAAATGCATGGTGAACAATGCACGGGATTAATTGAATTTCACTTAAAATGCATTTTTAAAATCATTGGAAATGGCCAAAAGTTCAAATAGTTCACCAAATTTGAATATTGAAATTTCCCTCCAAAAATTCAAGAATTTGCAAATGATTATATGATGACAAATTATGCAATGTGATGCAAGATTTGTAAAGTAGAGGTCAAAATAAGGACAATGCAAAAAGAGCCATCCAATTTGGAGTTTTGGTTGAGAAGTTATGCACATTTGAATCTTCATACACACTTTGCCATGTTTTGATCATATCTCCTTAACCACACATGAGAAATTGATGATCTTGGACTTTTTGGAAATGGGAGAGAAAGATCTACAACTTTCTTGTTCAACAATATTTCATTTGAAGCTTTTTTGATGGTTTAATTTGAAGTTAAAGTTAGGTTAAAACCTTTCCATTTTTGGCAAATTCAAATTATAGGTCACTTTCTATTTTTGGAAAGTTTTGACCTGATTTTATTTTCTTCAATGTTGATGTTTGAAATGTCAAATGAGACTTGTTTGAACATGAATGAAGTATTTCTAATCACTTCCCACCTCCAAATCCACAGTTGACTTGGCAGTTGACTTTCTAGGCCTCCAGTTGACCTGGCAATGTTCTGATGAAATTCAAGCCTCTACCACTTGGGATTTTGCTTCAAAATGATATCATAGCTCATATGAACTCTTGATAATGACTGTGGTGTCCAAATTCTCACGAATGGCCACCATCTATTGCTCAATGACTGCCTTTGACTGTCTTGACCTGTGATTGCTTCATCTGCAAGACAAGGGTTAATGACATATTTTTGTACTTTTGGTTAGTGGTAAAAAGAAATGCAATAATATACAAATGCAAAACATGCTTGGTGATCAAGAACCACTCTCAAAAAGATAACCAACCCACAGGGAAGGAGGCAAGGTGCACAATGATCCTTGAGGCAATGTGGTGATATGATATGATGCCATGAGGGACCTTAGGGACAAAATTCGGGTCTTACAGATGCCCCTATTTAAGGTCATTCTAGCCGGAGAAGTGAAGTTTAGAAATCTTCATCTCGACGCGGTAGAATGGGCTTAAATAACAGTAATGAGACAAATTTTGGTCCCTAAGAGACCTTATGATGCAGATGTATGCATGTAAAGCAAACAAAACTCTGTGGGGAATATGGGTCCACAAAGAAAAATGATCCATCGGAGCAATATACTCACCAGGAACAGAGACTCTAACAGGACTCTCATGGGGATAAGAAAAAGAAAAAGAATACGTGAGCAGGACACGACTCTGAATTAGGGTAAAACTGACATTGCGTGAACAAGACACGACTGGACTAGAGACATCACTGGGGAGTGAAGGACTCAAACAGGGAAAAGAAGAATTCCAAAGGAAGACACATCCATTGGAAAGACACAAGCTGACTCAAACTATCCACAAAGGATACTTCGGATGAAAATCCGGATTCGGACTGGGGAAAAGATTCACATAGAACCTCCCTGCCGGGGAAAAAATTGCATGTATTGGGGAAAACGCCAATACAACAAAAGGGTAAAAATCACAACAAGAAACTCCATTGGAGAAGGTCTAACAAAGAGACTCTCCTGGAGAAGCAACAAAGAAATGAGGTGTTACCGGTATAAGGGTAACAAGCTCAGGAAGAATGAGTATCTAAGACCGGTATAAGGGTGAGAGATATCAATCAACCAAACATCTGAGAGAAACCTGAAAAAGGCACATCAACTCAGGAAAATCTGACTCCACAGGGGACCAAGGTCATAATAGGGAGCAGAAAGGAAGGAACACCAGGGATACCGGTTACTGGGTATATAATAGGTGACCGACCAAAACGTGAATTGGTATATATGCCAAAACACTCATCATCCGAAAGGAGGGCTTGAAAAAGCAAATCGACTTACAGGATGGACATTCGAATCCGCAACGGGAAAACGAATCTTACTCAGTTGGGAAACAAACCCAAAGAGTGCACGAGATACAATATCCATTACCGTCAGAACGTGGATAGTATACTCGCATGAGATATATTATCTATTACCGTCAGAACGTAGATAACATACTCGCATGGAAGGAAACACCAGGGATACCGGTTACTGGGTATATAATAGGTGACCTACTGAAACCGTGAATTGGTATATATGCCAAAACACTCATCATCCTGAAAAGAGCAAAACTCAAACTTATCAAAGGATGGATATTCGATTCTTCAAAGAATACGAATCTTACTCTACTGAGGAAGATCAACAAAGGATTCCAACCAAAGAGTGAAAGAGATATATTATTCATTACCGTCAGAACGTGAATAATATACTCGAAAAGGAAGAGACACCAGAGATACCGGTTATTAGGTATATAATAGGTGACCAACCAAAAAGAGAGACAATCGATACCACAACAACAGGGTAAACGAAAGATAACTCACAGGGGATAAATTGCAAGCATCCGACAATTATCCAAGAAACAAAGAATATTCGATTCCGCAAAAAGGAATAACGAATCTTACTCGACTGGGGAAACACAACAGGCTTCAACTGAAGAGTGCATGAGATATATTATCCATTACCGTCAGAACATGGATAACATACTCGCATGGAAGATTATCCACAACCGGTTACTGGGTTAATAAAGGACAAATCGACCGAAAAGAAAGGCATCGGGATACCAAACTAGGTATATAAAGATGACCAATCAAAGGGAGCAACAATCATTACCAAGCAAAAGGGTAAGTGAAAGACGACCCGCTGGGGATGAATTGCATAAATAGCAATTATCCACAAGGACTTGCTGGGGATAAAATTGCTAGCAAACGGCAATTATCCAGGAGCAAGGAGGGAATATCAACATCGAATATTGAATGAAGATAACCACAAAGAGTAACCATCATCGGTTAGGATGAATCAACAAGGTTAACTCTGCAAAAGGGGAGAAATTAGGGTTTACAACTACCGAATACGGGGTAGAATACCAAAACTCTGGCTGAGGATAAAATTGCTAGCAACCGGCAATTATCCACAAGAAAGCACAGACTCCGTTGGGAATAAAACCACAACAACATAGGATTTACAACTACCGAATACTGGGTAGAAGACCACAAAATCCACCATCAACCAGAATGAATCACAAAGGTTACATCTGCTATGGGAAAAGAGATAGGACTTACAACCACCGAATACTGGGTAGTAGCCATAAGCCCTGATGAGGATAAAAAGATAGGGTTTACATCTACCGAATACGGGGTAGAAAACCACAACCTCTGTGTGGGAATGAAAGAATCACAATTCCGCACGGGAAACAAAATAGGGTTTATAACAAACCACCAACTGCTGAAGAGTAGAAAAACTAGGATTTACGACTACCGACTACTGGGTAGAAAACCAACGACTCTTGCTGAGGAATAAAAGGTATATAACCACAAATTCCGCCAAGAAGAGGGAACATAGGACTTACAACTACCGGTATGAGGGTAGAGGCCCAAAAGATTCCGCTGGGGATAAAAGAATTATTGCCGGTTACTGGGAAATGATTCATTTATTCCACAGGGAAACACGAGAAATAGTTGACAAATGCCAATTCAGGATCGATCCGAAAAGACAGACTGAATTAAGACTCGTCCTAATGAGGATATAACTCAATAGGAAGATCCATCCCAATATATGTATTGGGAGGAAACGGAAGAAACCGTCATCCACGAGGATATATCTCAGTGGGGAATTGCAGAAGGAAAGACAGACACTTTCTGCTTATGGGGTTGACTCTATATGGAGAGATTTAAACACCCGACATCTGCTTGGGGGAGATCTACTGGGGAGATCTATATCACCATTAGCAGGAGACAACAAATAAGAGATATATGGCAAAAATGCAACATGAATATCTGAATGTTTATGAGTATGCATGAATATGCGTAATTTATATTTGATGAATGCTGACAAAACAGACATATCTAACATAAACAGGCCTAGGAATCAAACGCCCGGTACTACACTTCCAGAAGAAAAATCCAAGAAATCCAACTGGAGAGCCAATCTGCTGGAGATCCACATGCTGAAAAGCAAAGATCTGCGGGAAGGCAAAAGAGGTCAGAGATATCAAAGAAATCACAAAATCTCTTAGTGATGGATCAACAATCAACCCAACTAGGATACAGAAAGTCACAACAGGCAACAACGGCCACAAAGACAAATCTGTTAGGGAAATGGAAAAATCCCGAGATTTCTGCAGGGGGATTCTCAGTATCAAATGGGAAACAAAAGTTCACTGCACAGGCGAGAACTTCCACGAAAGCAACTCCAAATAACTCCGCTGGGGAACAACCCACAAAGGGAGAACAGATCATCCATGTAGAATCTAACTGCACAAGCAACTCTACTGGGCATACTGTCAGCCACTCCATCGGGAATAAACCCACTGAGGGAAAAATAGATCACACAAGTAGTTTCTGCAACAAGCCACTCTACTACGGATCAAAGCAACAGGAGATCAACCAAATCTATGGATGATAGATCACCAACCGACCCAACTGGGGGACAGAGATTTTCAACAGGCAGAAACTGCCACAAAAGCAACTCTGTTGAGAATACCAACTCTTGGCGGGGATCCTGACTCTGTTGGGGATACCAACTCTATTAAGGAATCAAATAGATACAATCCACCATACCACAAATCTACTGCCGGCTCCACTAGGGATGAGGAGGAGAGCTGGGGATCAACCACCAAATGCTGAACCTTCCAAAAAGAAATCATCAAGCTGAAGAGGAAATAATCACTGCTCCGCTGAAGGATAAGAGGTGAAAACCTCAACAAACACTCTAATGGGGAGATAAAGCACAAATGTAGTATATCATATCAACAATTCTGCTAGCGACTGTGCTGAGGAAAGTGATGAAATACCGGGATATCAACCCACCCACCACTGAAACTTCCAAAGGAAAGCACCCATGCTGAGGAGAGAAATATTGTTGGAGAGGATTGTAAAGTCTCAACAAACACTCTGCTTAGGGAACAACCCCAACAAAAGCTCTGCTTGTGGAACAACCCCAAACAACAAAATCTGGAGAAAAAAGGATACAACCATGCCAGGAGTATGAACAAATGTCTTACCTGTTGGAAATCATGCCACCCTTGGGAGAGCACTGAGAAATTCTTGAGTATTCTTTCATCGTTGTGAATGTTCACTTTGTTTAAAACAATTTTTTTGAAAAAATTTATTTGTTTTAAAACAATGACATTTTATCAATTAAAACATGCAAAACATTTGTTGAATTGAAACAAATAAGAGTGCAAATAATTGGATAAAAGCTCAAATTGATTTGATGGAATGGTAGCCTACAAATGGCAAGACTCCATATATCTGTACAAATTTGAAATCAGTGATATATATTGGAAGAGGGCTACATTGAACATAATGATCCTTTCTCTACCAATTTGAATCTCGATGTATTCGAAGCTTCAATCGACTACGAATCGAGAGTCTCTGACGAAAAGACGGCTGCGGAACAGAAAGTCTTGTCAGGATGCAGTTACTTGCCATATCCCTAATTTTTGCCTAGATTGCCCCTAGGGTGAAGTACTCAATCTAGCGGGATACAAATTCATTTTTTTCAAGTCTCTAATTTTTGCCTGGATCGCCCTTTCGGGTTCTCCACCGAGACGCTCATTTTTGCCTAAGCCTCCCTTTCGGGTTTTCAACTTAGCGAGCTATTCTGTTTTTCCTTTGCATACTTTTCTTTTAGGCAAAGTATTTCTTGATTGCATCTGAATTCACAGGACGAGTGAAATCCTCCCTATCCATAGTTGTAAGCATCAAAGCTTCGCCTGAAAAGACTCTCTTAACAACATATGGACCTTCATAGTTTGGAGTCCACTTGCCCCTGGAATCGGGCGCGAAAGACAAGACTTTCTTGAGCACGAGGTCACCTTCTCGGAACACACGGGGTTTGACCTTCTTATCGAATGCTTTCTTCATTCTCTGTTGATATAACTGACCATGGCACATGGCAGTCAATTGCTTCTCTTCAATCAAATTCAGCTGGTCATAACGACTCTGAATCCATTCAGCATCAGTCAACTTGGCTTCCATCAAGACTCTCATTGATGGGATCTCCACTTCTACAGGGAGAACAACCTCCATGCCATAAACAAGAGAGAAAGGGGTTGCCCCTGTCGAAGTGCGGACAGATGTACGATAACCATGCAAAGCAAATGGCAACATCTCATGCCAATCTTTGTACGTAACTGTCATCTTCTGGATAATCTTCTTGATATTCTTATTGGCAGCTTCAACAACCCCATTCATCTTAGGTCTGTAAGGAGAGGAATTATGGTGTGCAATCTTGAATTCAGCGCACAACTCTTCCATCATCTTATTATTCAGATTAGATCCATTATCAGTAATGATCTTATCTGGCACACCATAACGGCAAATAAGCTGATTCTTGATAAACTTCACGACCACCTGCCTGGTCACGTTCGCATACGAAGCGGCTTCCACCCATTTGGTGAAGTAATCAATTGCTACGAGAATAAACATGTTCCCATTGGACGCTTTCGGTTCAATCATGCCAATCATGTCAATTCCCCACATAGAGAAAGGCCATGGTGATGAAATCACATTCAGAAGTGTCGGAGGAATATGAATCTTGTCCGCATAAATCTGACACTTGTGGCATTTCTTCACATATTTGCAGCAGTCAGACTCCATTGTCAGTCAATAGTAGCCTGCTCTCAACATCTTTCTAGCCATGGCATATCCATTGGAATGAGTACCAAATGAACCCTCATGGACCTCAGTCATCAACAGGTTTGCTTTGTGTCTATCCACGCATCTGAGCAAAACCATGTCAAAATTTCTCTTATACATCACTTCACCACTGAGGTAGAAACTGCCTGACAACCTTCTCAAAGTTTTCCTATCTTTCACAGAAGCCCCAGGCGGGTAAACCTGGTTCTGGAGGAAATTCTTGATATCAAAATACCAAGGCTTGTCATCATTCACTTCTTCAACTGCAAATACGTGAGCTGGTCTATCCAAGCGCATCACGACAATATTGGGAACTTCATTCCAATACTTCACCACAATCATCGAAGCAAGCGTAGCAAGCGCATCTGCCATCCGATTATCCTCTCGAGGAATATGATGAAAGTCAACTTCAGTAAATAATGTTGAAATTCTCCTCGCGTAATCTCTATACGGAATGAGACCTGGCTGATTCGTCTCCTATTCACCCTTGATCTGATTGACAACCAGGGCCGAATCACCATACACATCGAGATGCTTGATTCTCAAATCAATACATTCTTCCAGTCCCATAATACAGGCCTCATACTCAGCCATGTTATTCGTGCATTTGAAAGTTAGCCTTGCTGTAAACGGAATATGCGTGCCATGAGGAGTAATGATTACTGCCCCAATTCCATTTCCATACTGATTTACAGCGCCATCAAACACCATCGTCCATCTGGAACCAGGTTCCGGACCTTCATCAAGGGTAGGCTCATCACAATCTTTCATTTTCAAATACAGAATCTCCTCATCTGGGAAGTCGTATTGAACAGATTGATGATCTTCAATCGGCTGATGCACTAAATGGTCAGCCAAGATACTACCTTTGATAGCTTTCTAAGCTCGATACTCGATATGATACTCAGACAACAACATCTGCCAACGGGCAATTCTCCCAGTTAAAGCAGGCTTCTCGAAAATATACTTGATTGGATCCATTCTGGATATCAACCAAGTTGTATGATTTATCATGTACTGGCGCAAACGCTTAGCAGCCCAAGCCAAAGCACAACACGTCTTTTTAAGCATAGAGTATCGAGACTCACAATCAGTAAACTTCTTACTGAGGCAGTAGATAGCAGATTCTTTCTTCCCCGATTCGTCTTGTTGACCGAGTACACAACCCATCGAGTCTTCAAGAACTGTCAAATACATTATCAGAGGTCTTCCTTCTACAGGCGGAGACAAGATCGGAGGTTCAGACAGATACTCTTTGATACTGTCGAAAGCTTTCTGGCAATCCTCGGTCCAATCATGAAACTGATCCTTCCGGAGGAGCTTGAATATCGGCGCACATGTGGCAGTCATGTGGGATATAAATCTGGAAATGTAATTCAAGCGGCCAAGAAAACCTCGGACTTGCTTCTCAGTTTTGGGCGCAGGAATCTCTTGTATTGCTTTGACCTTTGCAGGATCAACCTCAATACCTCTCTCGCTGACAACAAAACCCAACAACTTCCAGAACGGACTCCAAATGTACATTTGTTCGGATTCAGGCGAAGTCTAAACTTCCTCAGACGCTGAAAAAGCTTCAAAAAATGCTCAACATGTTCAACTTCCGTTCGGGACTTAGCAATCATATCATCAACATAGACCTCTATCTCCTTGTGCATCATATCATGAAACAAGATAGTCATAGCTCGTTGTTACGTGGCTCCGGCGTTCTTCAAACCGAAGGGCATCACTCGATAATAGAATGTTCCCCAAGGTGTGATGAATGTTGTCTTCTCTATATCTTCGGGTGCCATCTTGATTTGATTATAACCGGAACATCCGTCCATAAAGGAAAAGACTTTGAATTTAGTTGTATTGTCTACCAACATATCAATGTGTGGTAGAGGAAAATCATCTTTCGGACTAGCTTTATTCAAATCTCTGTAATCAACACACATACGGACTTTTCCGTCTTTCTTAGGCACAGGCACAATATTGGCCACCCATTGAGGATATGTAGAAGTCACCAGAAACCCCGTATCAATTTGCTTCAGAACTTCCTCTTTGATCTTCACTGCCATATCTGGATGAGTTCTTCTGAGCTTCTGCTTCACAGGCACGCACTCAGGCTTCAAAGGCAGGAAATGTTGCACAATATCTGTATCTAGACCAAAGAAAGATATCTGAATATTCTCGTACACAATCTTCAAGAAGTGCCACAATCTTCACCACACGAACACAATCTTCAGACCCCAAGTTGACTGTTTCCAGATCTTCGATATGAGGCTGAATGATCTTCTTCTCGTGCTCAAGGAGACGGGAAATCTCATCAGGAATCCCTTCAACATCATCTTCCTCTGCCTCGAATACAGGGAATTCAAAAATTGGGAGATGGCGTTTGATCATTATGTTCAATGGGTTTTAGAATTAACCTGCATAATGATTTTGGATAATAAAAAGCTTTAGAATTTAAACAAGCAAACCATTATGCAGATGAAAAGATTGCTTTTATTCTTGTTTTTAGGGTTTTTTGTGATCACTGATTTCATGCAAAAGCAAAAAGTGAAAACAAATGGGAAAACAAATGTTTAACATGCATTAATTGAATGAAATATCATTGCATAAATGCTGCCGACAATGTCATCACTTCGCCTTTTGGCATGGGAGAAGGGTTTTGAACAAAGTGAACAAATTACGCTGACTTATGAACGACCGTAGGAACATCCACAGCGACCCAATTATGGCAGATCCCGCCAGGGATGACAAAGTTGCTCAAATCCTCTGCATCCTCTTCCAAAATAGCAGCAGCTTCCTCAGCTTGATCAGCATGGATGAAACCTCCACTCTTGAACAGCCCTTGCTCATTGAAGACCCCAGAAGAATAGACAATGCCAGCCCGGGATTTATTATCTTCAAGCTCAATCATCTTCCCTAAACCAGCAACTGCACCACATTCAATGGCCAGTTTCACATCACGGTAGGAAGCAAATGAAGGAGACTTCTTCTCAATCGGCTCGGCAACAGATAAAGCTTGGAAAGGCGTTCCAACTTCATCCTCAGCATCAATATATGAGAAAGAAGACAAGTGGCTAACCAAGAGAGCCTTTTCTCCCCCTACCACAACCAGTTTCTTATTCTTAACGAATTTCAGCTTCTGGTGTAGGGTGGATGTCACAGCGCCAGCCTCGTGAATCCATGGTCTACCAAGGAGACAACTATAAGATGGGTGGATATCTATAACCTGAAAGGTAACTTGGAAATCACTTGGTCCAATCTTGATTGGGAGATCAACTTCCCCAATCACGGTCTTACGCGACCCATCAAAAGCCTTCACAACAACACCACTCTGCCTCATGGGAGGCCCCTGATATGACAATCTTGAAAGAGTGGTCTTCGGCAATACATTTAGAGATGACCCAGTGTCCACCAACACGTTGGACATGGCGTCAGTCTTGCAATTCATGGAAATATGTAAAGCCATGTTGTGGTCTCTTCCCTCCTCAGGGAGATCAGCGTCACAGAAACTCAAAGTGTTGCAAGCAGTAATGTTTGCAACTATACTATCAAACTGTTCAATCGTGACATCATGATCGACATAAGCCAGATCCAAAACTTTCTGTAGAGCCTCCCTATGGGGTTCTGAATTCAGAAGCAAAGATAACACGGAGATCTTGGACGGCGTTTGCAGAAGCTGGTCTACAACGTTGTACTCACTCTTTTTGATGAGCCTCAGCATCTCGTCACTTTCTTAATTCACAATGCCACTCGGGCCAACAGAAGAAGCAAGAGTCTTTTGTACAGAGGAGGGTTTGGCAACAGCAAGTGCCGGATTTTGAACATTCACCGCAGTCCCAACCGGACGCTCAGCAGAATCAGAAACAACAGCTCTAGCCTGAGGCTTATGTGCAGAAAACACACGACCACTACGGGTCAATCCACTTACGTCAGCAATATTAACAACAGAAGTTGAGGGCAACGGCACTTCTCTCCCATCTTCCACAGCAACGGGATTATACCGGAAGGGAATCGCTTTATCTGAAGAATAAGGCACAGGGCCTGCAGGCTTGATAACCAGAGAAGGAGAAACCTTCGGCTTGCTACCATCATAACGGATGACAACAGGCTCAGGAAGTTTGAACACAGGAGAAATCACATTCACTTCTGGTTCGTCTTCATCAACATTTCGATTCTGCAGAATCTCAATGGTACCCTCATCCACCAGCTCTTGAAGCTCTCTTCGCACTTGGCGGCAACCCAATCTATTGACGGAGCAAATACGGCATCTGTCATGGTCGTGCTCCATATGACTGTATTGACACAGCAGACGATGCAACTCGACCAATGAATGTCGAATATGGCTCACATATTTGACTTTATACTTGCCAGGGCAACCCTGGACCATGTTAACCGACTTCCCATGCTCAGGCAATGGGTTCTTCGTAACATTCAGGCCTGAGTCCTCAAAGCTCAGGATGCCGCATCTCATAAGGTCTTGCACCTTAGTCTTCAATGGATAGCAGTTTTCAATATTGTGACCCGGAGCACCGGAATGATACATACAATGTCGATCGGGCTTGTACCACCACTGCGGGTTAGCAGGTACAGCCGGAGGCTCTCTGGGATAACCAGTTTCCTCTCCAATAAAGAGGGATATAACTCAACATATGACATAGGAATGGGATCGAAACTGATCTTCTTCCTATCAAAATTCAAATTGGCCTGATTACTGGTACTGCCACAAGGCTGGTAAGCCTGTTGCTGTGGACGATGTTGCTGTTGATACTGAGGTTGTTGCTGATGCTGATTGTTGTCTCTGAAGACAGGTGCTATATGAGCCACCTGATGCTGATGACGCACTGGCTTCCTCTTAACAGAGGGTCTTCTAGGTTTAGCATGAGATTGCACAGCATGTGCCTCCCCATCTTTCTTGTTAAACGCCCCATATCGTTTAGAAGAGCTCTCATCTTTAGACAACCGTCCTTCCCGGACACCTTCTCCAAACGCATCCCCATGTTCACCATCTCGGTGAAATCAGAGGGAGCACTCGCAACCATCCGCTCATAATAGAATGAACTAAGAGTTTTCAGAAAGATCTTAGTTATCTCCTTCTCTTCCAGCGGAGGAGTAATCTGAGATGCTAACTCTCGCCACCTCTGGGCGTACTCCTTAAATGTCTCTTTATCCTTTTGAGACATGGCCCTAAGTTGATCACGGTCAGGCGCCATATCAACATTATACTTGTATTGCTTGACGAAGGCTTCGCCAAGATCGTTGAAGGATCGGATGTTTGCGCTATCAAGGCTCGTATACCAATGAAGAGCTGCACCAGACAAACTATCCTGAAAATAATGAATCAGAAGCTGATCATTATCAGTCTGAGTAGACATTTTCCTGGCATACATGACCAGGTGAGCGAGAGGGCAGGTATTCCCCTTATACTTCTCAAAGTTAGGGACTTTGAACTTGACAGGTATCTTCACACCGGGAACCAGGCATAACTCGACAGCAGACTTGCCGAACAAATCTTTCCCTCGGAGGGTCTTTAATTCCTTTCGAAGCTCGAGGAATTGGTCATTCATAGCATCCATCTTTTCATTAACATCTGGGCCCTCAGACGGCTCAGAATGATAGATGGTGTCGTCTACCCTGGGAATGGTATGCACGACAGGAGGAGGCATTGCAAGGACCGGGCTAGATGCCGGCATAGAAGCAAAGGTAGGAGCTGGAATATCTGGCATGAAACCAGGAGGCATACCCCACGGAAACCCGGCTGGCATTGCATGCGGCACAAAATGGGCACTGGCAGCTGGCACAGTCGGAGCGACAATCTCTGATATAACAGTCCTCTATGGAGGAGTTGCAGGAGGCGGAGAAGGTTGATGTTGAGCAGCCAACAATTGCTCCATCAGAGCACCCAGTGTGGCGACTTCTTCCTTCAGCTCTCTGTTCTCTTGTTCAAGTTGATCCATCACTCTAGCAGAATTGGCTCTGGTATAGTACCGGTGAGTCAGCTTGTCTACAAAATAAATGAAGACCACAGAGGTAGGCCACAGACAAGAAGACCAGAACAACACCTGCTTATGCAACATGATGCATGCAATGTTTGTGCATATGCTTTGTTTTTATTTTAAGGAACTTTTAGGGTTCTATTTGCAAATTTTGAATATTTAAAGCATTTAATCTCATACGGAAAAATATCTCATCAAATATATATTCGAGACAAAGAAGTACAACATTTTTGATCATATTACAAGGGAAAAGGAAAATAAACATCCTATGGATCCCTAGAAGCTCGCGATGCTGGAAGACGAGATACACAAAGCTTCTTGATCTCTCTCTCATAGGCTGCTTCCATATCCGCTTTCTCCTTAGCACGTCGATCATACTTCCTCTTCCAGAACTTGGAAGACTGAGGAAGCAGAGAAGTCCAAGTATCATTTGGATCATCTATCACCTGATGCTCGAGGAATTCAATCAGAGCATCTTTCTCCGGTATTTGCTGAAGCAACTCTTCCCTTTCACGGATCCAAGCACGCGAAAGGTCTTCTTCTCTCAACTCCTCTACGCCTTGGTTAGGGAGGGCTGAAGGCCCAGCCACAACCATCGGTGTAGGTCTCAGATAATCATACGGCATAAGATACTCACGAATGGCCACCATCTATTACTCAATGACTGCCTTTGACTGTCTTGACCTGCGATTGCTTCATCTGCAAGACAAAGGTTAATGACATATTTTTGTACTTTTGGTTAGTGGTAAAAAGAAATGCAATAATATACAAATGCAAAACATGCTTGGTGATCAAGAACCACTCTCAAAAAGATAACCAACCCACAGGGAAGGAGGCAAGGTGCACAATGATCCTTGAGGCAATGTGATGATATGATATGATGCCATGAGGGACCTTAGGGACAAAATTGGGGTCTTACAGTTCTGAATTCAAAAGCAATGATAACACATATATTTTGGATGGCGTTTGTAGAAGCTGGTCTACAACGTTGTACTCGCTTCTCTTGATGAGCCTCAGCATATCATCATAGTCTTCTTTTGTATTGCCATTCGGGCCAGCAGAAGCAGAAGTTTTCAATGTAGAGGAGCGCTTAACAACAAGTGCCGGATTCGGGTGACTCACAGCATTCCCAATCGGGCGTTCAACATAATCAACATCGACACATCCTCGAGCATCAACTTAAGGCTTCAACGGAGCTGAAAATACACGACCGCTACGGGTCAAACCGCTGACGTCGGCGATGTTAACAACAAATGAGGAGGGCAAGGACACCTCTTTCCCATTTTCCACTGCTACAGCATTATAGCGATAGGGAACCGCTTTCTCAGAGGAGTACGGTACATGTCTGGCTGGTTTGATGACGAGAGCAGGAGAAGCCTTTTGCTTGCTACCATCATACTTGATGACAACAGGCTCAGGTATCCGGAATACGGGAGAAATCACATCGACTTCGGGCTCATCTTCATCAACATTTCTATTCTGAAGGATCTCAATGACTCCTTCGTCCAACATCTCTTGCACATCTTTGCGCACCTGGAGACAACCTCTCTGATTAACAGAGCGTACTCGACATCTATCATGGTCATGCTCATAATGGCTTTAGTCACACAACAATCTATGCATCTTAACCAGCGATTGTCGGATATGACTGACATATTTCACCTTGTACTTGCCAGGGCAGCCCTGGACCATATTGACAGACTTCCCATGCTCGGGCAATGGGTTCTTCTTTACATTTGGACCTACGTCCTCGAAAAATAAAATCCCACTTCTCACAAGGTCTTGCACCTTGGTCTTCAAGGGATAACAGTTCTCTACGTCGTGTCCGGGAGCACCGGAATGATACACGCAATGAAGTTCGGGCTTGTACCACCACTGGGGATTGGCAGGTACAGCGGGAGGGTCTCGCGGCGTGATCAACTTTCTATCGATCAACGACGGATAGAGTTCAGCGTAAGTCATCGGAATTGGATCAAAGGTGACCCTCTTCCTCTCGTAGCTGGTGTTGGTATTGTTGTTGTTATTTCGAGGCTGGTAGGCCTGCTGTTGTGGACGCTGTTGTTGTTGATATTGTTGAGTTTGTGGTTGCTGATAATGTTGAGCTTCCTTGAAAACAGGTGCTATATGAGCCACCTGGTGTTGATTGTTGACCGGGCGAGCAATCTTCCTCTTCACAAAGGGTCTTCTTTTCACATGGGAAGACACGGCATGTGCCTCTCCTTCCTTCATCTTCGCAAAGCTTCCATACCTCTTTGCTGAAGAGCCTTCGTCTCTGGTTAAGCGTCCTTCACGGACCCCTTCCTCCAATCTCATTCCCATATTCACCATCTCGGTGAAGTCTGAGGGAGCACTGGCTATCATCCTCTCATAATAAAACGAGCTCAAGGTCTTCAGGAAGATCTTGGTCACCTCTTTTTCCTCTAGGGGAGGCACTATCTGAGCTGCCAATTCGCGCCATCTCTGGGCGTATTCTTTGAAGGTATCCTTATCCTTCTGCGACATTGCTCTCAGTTGGTCCCTATCAGGAGCCATATCCATATTGTACTTATATTGCTTGACGAAGGCCTCGCCAAGATCGTTGAAAGATCGGATGTTCGAACTCTCCAAACCCATGTACCACCGGAGAGCGGCACCGGACAAACTGTCCTGGAAATAATGGATGAGTAGTTGGTCGTTGTCAGTTTGCGTTGACATCTTGCGAGCATACATCACAAGATGGCTGAGGGGGCATGTGTTTCCCTTATACTTCTCAAAGTCAGGCACTTTGAATTTAATAGGGATCTTCACGTTGGGCACAAGGCATAACTCAGCAGCACTTTTACCAAAGAGGTCCTTCCCCCTCAAAGTCTTCAGTTCCTTGCGAAGCTCAAGGAATTGGTCCTTCATATCATCCATCTTTTCATAAACGTCTGGGCCCTCAGATGGCTCAGAGTGGTAGATGGTATCTTCGACCCTTGGTAACGTGTGCACAGCAGGAGGTGGCAGTGAAAGAACCGGGCTAGATGCCGGCAGAGAAGCAAGAGTAGGGGTGAAACCCTCTGGTACAAAGTTGGGGGGCATTCCCCAGGAGAACCCAGCTGGCATAAATGGCGCAAAATGAGTCGTTGCAGCAGGCACAGTAGAAGTCACGATCTCAGAAATGACCGTCCTCTGGGGAGGAGTTGATGGCGTTGGAGAAGATTGGCTTTGAGCGGCCAAGAATGACTCCATCAAGGCAGTCAACCTGACTACTTCCTCCTTCAGCTCGCGGTTCTCTTGTTCTAGATGATCCATCAGTCTTGAAGAATTGGCTCTGGTGTAGTACCGGTGAGTCAGCTTGTCTTCAAAATAAATGAAGAACGCAAAGTTAGACCATAGAACGGGAAACCGGGAACAAAACCTGGTTGTGCACATGATGCATGCAATGCTTGTGCATATGATTTATTTTTATTTCAAAGGAACTTTAGAGTTCTATTTGCAAATTTTGGTAAATATTATGTTTGTATCTCATATGGAAATATCTCATCAATGATATCTGGAAAACATTTTTACACCAAAGAAGTACAGCATTGGTAACCAAGATACAATATAAGAGAAAAGGAAAATAATCATTCTATGGATCCCTAGAAACAATCATCTAACGCTCGGGACACAGGAAGATAAGATGCACGAAGCCTCTTCACCTCCTCCTCATAGGCTTCCTCCATATTTGCCTTCTCCTTGGCGAGTCGATCGTACTTCCTCTTCCAGAACTTGGAAGACTGAGGAAGTAGAGAAGTCCATGCGTCATTAGAGAAGTCCATGCCTCTTCACCGTAGACATCCCTTGTTCTCCTTGAAGGCGACCGTATGTGGTAAGTGAGAAATAAACCACTTATACAACAGAGGAAAACAGCACACTATGGCACCACCACCCTTTGCATTCCTCATATGCAAAGAAAAATAAGTGTCACCCAACAGAGTCGGAACAGGATTAAGAGTAGAGAAGATCCTAATAGCGTTCACAAGATAAGCATACTCCTCGAGCGTGGGCAAAAGCTGAAAATTCGGAAATGTGAAGCAACGGTACAAAGGATCATAAAACTGCACCAATACAATCATCAGTCCCTCATCCACCTGAGTAGTCAGAAGAGGAAGAAGCTTCCCAAAACGAGCCTTGAAACCTAAGGGATCTAGTACATAGGATGTCAGATTCCTTAACTCTTTCAAATCTGGTTGTCTGAAACTGTACTTCTTTGTATTCCTTCTTTGTCTTTCCATGTCTAAAAATTTGCAAATAGACCTCTTAAGTTCCTTGAAAATTTTCTTCATTATTGATGATATGGATGCAAATGGGTGCATGAATGCAACAATCACACTCAAGGATCAAGCAAAGCACACCAAACAAAGGTCATGGGATGGATCATGTCACCCTTAATATCAATCATCCATTTTGGTGGATTATGGTTTACACCTTACCAACACCCAAGTTCCATTCATATTAAGGACACATGAATGGATTAACCACGAATCAAGGGTTTGTTGCGAGTCACGAGCATGGAGTCTTGGTTAAGAACCACCCAAAGGGAGTGTACTAGGGTTTAACCTGCCAAACATGTTCTACAAGAGGTTCCCATAGTCATCATCCCATCTTTCGGATATTATCGGAGAAACGACTACTCGTATTCCAAAAATATTCTCAAGAGAGACTCTTATAAGTGTAGTATCGCGTAACAATCGTATCAAATCTTACACTTGAACGACTTTCGCACTACATCCTAAGAATAGGCCAAGATGGGCTTGGTAAACTAAGGTCCTTGGCTTCTAAGGTCTATATTGGAAAGAGTAATGTCTACCCACAACTACTTGTGTGACATTATTGATCCCAACATGACCTCCACTGTGTGAATGGGCTTGCAAGTCAACTTGCTAGGGAATAACTCCACACAAGTCAAAAAGACTATGCCCTTCTCCTATCCTAAGTGCACTCGAGTTCGGGTATAGAACTCATCTCACAAAGATCACCAAGCATACAAAGAATTAATATTCAAGCAATTCAATCATTACATACAATACAGTAATCCCAAATTGCACAAAAATATGTCAGAAAACAACATACAATACAATACAACCAATATGAAAAGTAGGCTAAACCCACTAGGCAAATACGTACCCAGCAGAGTCGCCACTTTTCTGTAGCGGGGTATTCGTTACAATTAGAGATATTGAGTAAATCCAAGGTAAATCATACAAGTCGAGTCGCCACCGCACTTCTATTTATCCAAAGGAATGGTTAGAAAGCGAACAAAAACCTAAAAGTTTTATCGAATCAAAATCTAGTAAAAGAGAGTCAGAGATCTGGGTAAGGGGGTTGGTTATGTAATGGGAAGGTGTTAGGCACCCAAAACATCTTAGGTACTCCTAGGGAGCCCTTTTCACACTTGCTGTAAGGTTGTTGTTTTGTGAAAATTTATTGTGCAAACATGATTGAAGAGTTGAGAAGAGAATATACAAGTTTATTTACATTTTATGTTTGGATGGATAAACCCATTGCCTACGTACCATCTTAAAAAAGATTAGGATCAAAACCTCGTAGTTCGGGGGAAAATCTCAAAATGAGTTGGTGAATTGATTGGTCCAAAAGCCTTAAGGTCTTTTGTTATCCAAGGGATAAAACTCAACCTAAAACCACAAATCCACCATGTGAGGATAGCTTCAACATGCTAGTGAGGGGTTAACCCTATAATAAGCATGGAAGACTCATTGTCCATCACTAAGGATAAAGGTGAGTATTACATCTACCTCAAGGATAACTCAAACCTAATAGCTAAAGGTTATGAAAAATTTTGATAAGAAAGTGGCCATTGAAACCACAAAAGCATTTGAATGGGTTATATTTACCAATGAAAAGTATGTACAAAATTTGGTCAAAGTTGACTTAGAAGTTCAATTCAAAATGAGTTTTATGAAAAGAAAAGTTTGAAAATCAAAAGCATAAGGCTTAGGTTTCTAATGTTGAAAACAAGTGTTAAATGTTTGCACAAAGGTTTTGGCTTGGGTTAGAGTTGAGGGAAGAAGAAGAAAGGCTAAAGTCCTAAGCATACAAAGAGGTGAGGGATAAAGAATAAGACCACAATGGAGTTCCTCTCTTGAGATCATATGGATGATCCAAGTATCTCCCATCCTTTAGAATAAGCAATCACATAAGCATAAACTCAAGCAATCATCAATCAAAAGAACTCTTAGAAGGCTCTTCAAGGCATCTTGTAACTCTTTCTCTTAGAAGCTCATGGCAATGGTTCCTCAAATATTTGAATCAAGGTGGAATCCCTAGCACAAGAACACACACATCAAAGAGTTTTATGAAGCAAATCAAGAATGGACAAGAGTGAGTTTAGAGGTTTGGTCATTCAAATCCATCTTCAACATTAAGGTCCTTTTACTCCAATGTTGCATAGGGAATGTCCTAGAAACTAAGTCCATTTGTCCATTTCTTTGCATTTGGTCCACAACAATCACAACAAAACACAAGCACAATGATATATACACAATTATGTGCTCAAGTGAGCAAAAGGCAAATTGCATTAAAATAAATATGTGCTCAAATGAGCAAAGAGGAAAGCAAATGAATAATATGTGCAAGAATAATAAATCGCATAAAAGTAAAAAGCAAAAGTAAATGTTAATTGTTAATGATTAGTGTTAGTAGTTAGTGTGCCATAAGGCAAATTTAGCGCTATGCTAAGCAATCGTAATTGGACTTATGTAGAAGTCACAACTATCTGAGGCCGGTCAATAATAATTTAGGCAACAAACACAAGTTAGAAGTCTTGATTAGTGAACCAAGTTCCAACAACTTGCCATGCCAAAAGAAAAAAATAGAATTGATCTTGTATTGGTTTAAGCCTTTTGCATGATTTAGGAAACAACCTATCCTTAATGCAAAGCCATTCACTTGATCAATTGATCAAGACAAATTAGATTTGAATCAAAGAAGATTAAGTCTCCCTAATCAATGCTAACTTATCAACCTTCAACTAATTGATCAAAAAGAAGAAAGAAGAAGAAGAAGGAGAAGATGAATAATGGAAGATAAAAATGGAAAGATTAAAGTGCATCAAATGAAAAGAAATGTACCAATCTAAAATGTTGACCAAGGACATTGAGAGTCAAAGTCAAACAATGAGAAACCAGAAGTGGGATGAAGATTGGAGGTCAAACAATAAGCAAAATATTTTTGTCATTTTTAATATTAAAATAAACTTGCATTAAAAATAAAAGAAAGGTCAAACTTCAAAATCACTTCAAATCAACATTGAAAGGTCCAAGTGATTTATCCAAAGTTCAACAAGGTCAAACAAGGTTTGACAAAAAATTTCAGCATTTTTAAAAGTTAGAAACTATTTTTAATCAATTAAAAATGAATAAAAATAACCTAATTGAACTAAAATCTCAAATAAATCTCAAATCAATTAGAAAATTGATGATAATATTTTTCATAGATCCATCATCATTCAACTAGGTTAGGAAAATATTTTTGTATTTTTTGAATATCAAAAACTATTTAAAATGAATTAAAAATAACCAGAAAAGAGAAAATTCATAAAAAATATCAAATGACAAAATAAAAAATATTAAAAATCAAAATTAGAAACTAGAAATTATTTGGAGAAGAATGTAATTGGTCCCATATTTTTTGGATTTAAAATGAAGAATATATGAATTTTTGAAAATAATGGAAATAAAAGAAATTAAATCAAAAAATAGAAAATTCAAAAAAACAAGGAGCGTCTGATCAAGCCTCATTAATTGACGTGGCTGATCAGACGCTCCACATGCGCGCTTCCATGGTGTACCAAAGTCATCAGCGAAACACATGACATTAAAAAAAGTCATCAGAAGCAAAGGCCAGGATTAGATCTGAAAATTAGATCCAAGGGTTCACAATGCATCTGGCAAAGGGACGGTGACCCGAGCCACCGTCTTCTCCGGTGAGCATGAAGATTCCGGCCAAAATTGCAGGTTTCAAAAGCTTAACCAAAATACACGATCCATACATCATTGGAAAGCTGAGATGATGTACACCATCCCTGTACCATTGGTTTCTCCTCTAGATCCTCATAGAGAGAGAAATCAGAGAGAGAAAATTATGGTGTTCATGCTGAACTTCATGGATTTCAACAATTGAGCATTAAAAACAATTGTCTTTATGAAGAGGACTTCAGCCAACACAAATCCAAACAAATAGATCAATAAATGGTGAGTTTCGAAGAGAAAATCAGTTGAAGAACAACCTTGGATTGTGAAGATCTAAGCTCTTTTCCTTGCTTCCTTTGGCAAAACAGAAGTGCAATGGACTAAAGGATGAAGGTCTAGGAGCTTTAGATCCAAAGATTCAACCAGATTTAGTTGAATGTTAGATCTGAAAAATTTGAAGAAAAGTGAGATAGCTCCTTTGGTAAGAGGTTTGGTTTTCAGTTTAGCAGCATTTCAGGTTGATTCATGGATGGAATTTAAATGGAGTGATGCTCTTATTTATAGATGGAAAGGCAAGGCAAGTGTGATCCTATCCGTGTGCATGGCAAATGGATACTCTTTGCATGGGCTTGCATGATCATTCAAAAGACCCAAATTCAATGCCAAATGCACTCTGAAGCATAATTGAGCTGAAATGGTCGTGGATTTGGCAATGCACAAGCTTGTATAATGAGTTTCAACAAGTTATGCACAATTATGCCTAAAACTTCTCCTCTTCGAAAATGCCATTTTCCAAATCCAAACATGAGCATGTGAGTAATGGTTGGAAAGGTATTGATGTAAGGAACAAATGTTATGTTGGACAAAAATCCATTTGAAGTGTGGAAATTAATGAATTTTGAGTTTAAAGTGTAAGGTGTAAAACATGCAAAGGCAAAGTTTCCAAATTTGGACAATGTCCAAGTCCTTCTGTTTTGATGATGCAGGCCCCAAATGAAAAACCCTCCAACATCAAGGTTGTATATCTTTTCAAGATAATCAAAATAGACTTAAAGTTTGCATCATTTGGAGTTTTGATGAAAGAGTTATGGGCACTTGAAGTTGGACTTTTTTTACTTTCAATGCATTTGGTCCAAAGTGACCTATAATGTTTTGCATTATGACATGTATTTCCTTTGATATTTTAACATTTTGTTCAACATAACATTTGAGTTAGACATCTTAAGCTTTCCAATTCATTTGACCCCACCTTAAAATCATAAAAAATGAATGAGTTATGTTCTTGGGAAGTTGACCCAAAATTAGGGTTTCAGTCAAAATGACCTATAATGTCTTGGAGTGGATGATGACCTTCCAAGCTTCAAATCAATTTTGGATGAACATGAAAGTTGTTCATATTGTCCTTAAGAACATTTTTGATTTTGGGATCATCTCCATTTGACCAACACATAAAACGTTAGGTCTCAGTGCACTTCAAAATAGTCAGATGAATTGACTGATCAACTTCTCAAGTCCATGACTCATATCTTGATGAATTGATGATTGAGGAAACTCAAATAAATTCAAATATGCATGAAATGATGAATTAAAGAACTTCCCTTGATTGTATTTGATCATGGGCTGAGGTTGCTTCAAGAGCAAGGCATTGTGGTACACAGATGAATTAGGGTTTCCTTGGGGAACCAACCTCAAACCCTTTGACTTGCTTTGATAAAAATGATGGATTGAGATTCTAGGGAGGCATATTTGATGGATGAGAGCTTTGGGAACCATTACCATGCTTGCTTTCATCTTCTCTTGGCCATACCTTGGTACTTATGATCTCCTAGAGGCTTTTGACCTTGTGATTGCTCAAGCTACAAACAAAAGATGTTAATGACATATTTTTGTGCTTTTGGTTAATAAACAAAAATGAGAAAAGCAATGGTATACAATTCAAGCATGCTTGGTAATCTCAAACCACTCACAAGAGGTCCCACCCAAAGATAAGGGGAACCAAGATGCTTATGATCCTTGAGGCAATGCAGATGCAATGTTATGATGCCATGAGGGATCTTAGGGTAAAAATTGGGGTCTTACACTTATCATAGCCCTTGGAACTCTCCCTCACGATCTAATCTCGTGCATCCATTCTAATTACCTTTTTTAATTCATTATGTTTCGCTGTTGACTTGAGTGTATCATGCATCCTCAGATCCTGACCGTGTAGCACGCCACGTCAATTAATGAAACGGATCCGGTGGCTCAGCTTTTTTCGCTTTATTTCATTTTCTCTTTATTTTCTTTTAATTCATTCTATTTTCAATAATTCATAAAAAATTCATACGAGGTCAGAAAAATATGAGACCAACCTTAAAAATTTCCTTGAAAAATCTAGTTTCATCTTATGATTTTTAATTATTTTTGTGACCTCATTTGATATTTTTCATGAATTATTTGTTTTTTAACGATTTTAATTCATTTTAAAATTCTTTCTGACTTTAGAAAAATACAAAAATATTTTCATAGCATCTATGGATCATGATAAGTCAATAAAAAATAGTCTCAACAATTTCTTGTTTGTTTTGAGATTATTTGAGATTTTAATTCATATTATGCTATTTTTGGTTGTTTTTAATTGATTGTAATTGCTTTCTGGCTTTAAAAATTTGAGAGAAAATTACTCAAAGTTTGTTTGACTATGTTGAACCTATGAAAATTTAATTGGACTCTTTGAAGTGTTTTGAATTGAATTTGAGGTTCAACTTTGTTTGTTTATTTTTTATTTGTATTTTCTTTTAATTTAAAAATTACCAAAAAAAATATTATTGAATTCTTGACTTGTTATATTCATTCCTCTTCTGTTTGGGGTTGATCAAGGTTGAATTGATTCAACTTTGATCAAATTCATTGGATCTTGTGGTTTGAGAATCCTTAAGGATCATCACCTAGAGAGATGAATGAATTTGATCAAGGATGAGTTATCCCTTGATCAATTGGGATTGGTTGTTGTCTTCTAACCCCCCTCCCTTCCATCTTCATCCTTTTCTTTTCCCTCAATGGCGAATGAGTTAAATCTTGAGGTTGATCTTGACAAATAGAAGTTTAATCTTCTTTGATCCAAACCAAACTCAACTTAATCCATGATCAAGTGAGTTATTTTGTGTCAAAGATAGGTTACTTCTTGGTCAAGAAAATAATCAAAAGTCAATACAAGGCCCTTCCCCTTTTGTTTGGCATGGCAAGTTTATGGAGCTTGGCTTACTAGTCATGACCTCTAACTTGTGTTCTTTGCCTATATTCTTATTGACTGGCCTCAGATAGGTGTGGCTACTACATTAGTCCACTTACGATTGCTTAACATAACGCTCCATTGTCTTATGACAAGCTAACATAACTCTACTAACTACTAAGTTTAACTTGAGCTTTTAAATTATTGTCATTTACTTATAATATCATTTATTTCTTGCGCATTATTCATCTTGATTTTCATTTTGCACACTTGAGCACGTATTTTATGTTTATGTCATTTTTCTTTTGCTCATTTGAGCCCATTATTATATATAAATATATAGCTATTTTGTGTTGTTTTTGTGTTTGTTTTGATGTGAACCAAAAATACAAAAGGAGAAAGGACTTAGAATTAGGATTCACCCATGCTTAAAGGAGTTCAAGAGCAACTAGGCCTCATGCCTTTAGAATGCAAAATATGTTGAAGAGCAACTAGACCTCATGCCTTTAGAATGCAAAATGTGTTGAAGAGCAACTAGGCCTCATGTCTTTAGAATGCTAAAATTCAAAGTTGACCTCAGAGGACTTCCCCTCAGACTTATTCTTTGTCCATTCCCCTTATTATATTGTGAGCCTTTTAATGTGTGCTTTTGGTGTGATAGGAGTCTGATCTTAAGATTGGGAAAAGAGGACCATTGCCATGAGTGGCCAAGTTAAGAGCCAAGCCAAATGGAGATCCTAGGAGCTTGAATTTGAATTATTTATTGCTTACTTTGTGTGCTAAATCCAAAGGAAAGGAGCATCTTGAGTCATCTCTATGACTCTAAGAAAAGGAACTCCAAGGGTTATCTCTCCCCTCTTATCTTTGTATGCTTTAGGAATAGCCCTTCTCTCCTCTCCCCTATAACCAAGCCAAAAATCATTTTCAAAAGTTTGACTTCCTTTCAAATTAGAAACCTAGGCCCTAGGCCTTTGACTTGTCAAAACCATTTTCATAAATACTCATTGTAAATAAACTTTAATCCAACTTTGACCTCATTTTGTAAATAAATTAAACTGGTAAATATAACCCATTTCAAGTTGTTTTGTGGTTCCAATGACCACTTGTTAAAACTCTTTTCAAAAACATTAGTCATAGGTTTGAGTTATCATAGTGGTTGATGTAAATCTCACCTCATCCTTAACGTTGGATTATAAGCCTTCCATGCGTATTATAGGGTCACCCCCTCACTAGCATGTTGAAGCCTTCCTCGCATAGTGGATTGTTGGTTTAGGTTGAGTTTTCTCCCTTTGATAACAAAAGACCTTAAGGCTTCTGATTAAAATTAATTCCCCAATCTTTGAAATTTTTACCACGAACTACGAGGTTTTGATCCTCCTTTGTGATGGTACGTAGGCAATGGGTTCATCCATTCAAACAAAAATCTGTAAATATAAGCTATTCTCTTCTCATCCCTCCAATCTTTTGCACAAATCCTTTCACAAATACCAACCCCCTTACCTAGATCTCTGACATTTTTATTAGTTTTTGATTTGAAAAACTTCTTACTTGACCTTTGTTCGCTTTTTAGCCTTTCCTTTGGATAAACAAAAGTGCGGTGGAGACTCGAATTGTATGTTGACTTTTGGTTTAGTCAATAAACCTAAAGGTAACGAAAACCCCGCTACACACCGAAAGAAGAACTGATAAGACATCTGGAGGAAGAAACCTTTTATGCAAATGATGCATGGAATGCAATGTTTTTGATTGTTTTTAATTTCAAGGAATATATATATATATATATATATATATATATATATATATATATATATATATATATATATATATATATATATATATATATATATATATATATATATATATATTATTCCTTGAAATTAAAAACAATCAAAGCGAATTGTTATTATTATTATTATATATATATATATATATATATATATATATATATATATATATATATATATATATAATTAATAATAATAACAATTCGGTTGACCATAAAATCTCTTTTTATTCATAAAATTTGGAAGGATTAGACTGAGTACAATTTCAGAAACCAAAGTACAAATACAAGAGAAAAGGAAAATGTCATCCTAAGGATCCCTAGTAACTGCATCAGAAGATCTGGCTACGGGTGCATACTTCCTTCGAATGCGTAGAATCTCGGACTCAAACGATGTCTTCATTTGAGCCTTCTCGAGGACAAGTTGATCAACAATATTCTTTCAAGCACCGGAAGGTGGAGGCATGCTAGAGGAAGACAAACCCGCTGGCTCTCTCTGTCTCTTCACTACACGGTCTTCAAAAATATCGATAAGTGCATTTTTGTCTTTCCACTCAAACTGCAACTCCTCATGCTTTTTGTTCAAAGCATGGAACCGCTCTTCCCACATATCTCTCTCTTGCTTCATCTTATCAGGTGCATCTTCCAACTCCTCTACATCTTGGTTAGGGAGAGTTGAAGGCTCAACCACAACCACAAACATAGGTCTCTCACAAGCGTACGACATCTTCAGCTCCAAAGCTATCTTCTTCACCTAAATAGTGTAAGCTTCCAAAGCTATACAGTTGCCTGGACCAATCTTGGATCTTCCCTTCCTATGTACATTATTCCAAGCATGCATCATCCTTTTTTTCAAAAGTTGGGGATCTTTACCCTCTTGATAGAATAGACCTTCTAACTGAGTGTTATTAGGTTTATCTCTCAAGGGGAACCCAAGTTAACGATAGGCCAAATCCGGGTTGTAGTTGATTCCTCCTTGTGTACCAATGAGAGGCACATTAGAGAACTCACCATAGTTGTCAAGCTACTCGATGCAAAATCATACCAAACAATATCATCATTAGTGAGAGACATAAGTCTCTGGGACCACCATAGACATTGTCGTTTCTCCATGAAAGCATACGTCTGAGGCAAGTGCGAAATAAACCACTTGTACAAAAGAGGAACACAGCGCACAATAGTCCCACCACCTTTAGAATTCCTTAAATGCAAAGAGAAATATATGTCACCCAACAAAGTCGAAACAAGATTCTCAATCAAGAAAATTCTAATGGCATTAACATCTACAAAACTGTCAATTTTAGGGTACAAAACCAAGCCATAGATGAGTAACACCAAGATAGCTTCAAAAGCATCCATGCTATCGGCTTGAGCAAAAACAGTAGCTCTTCCAATGAGAAACTCAGAAGTTAACCCAAGAATTCCTCATTTCTTCACCAAAAGAGCATCAATCTCAAATTTCTTCAGATGCAGAGTTTCATCTATGACATGAGATATCGGGATCTCTTCCGATCCACTAAAAGGTACCTTGTCAGATATGGGTATACCCAAGAGATGGGCATACTCCTCCAACATGGGCAAAAGCTGATAGTCTGGAAAGGTGAATCACCAATAAAGAGGGTCATAGAACTGAAACAAAACACTTAGAAGTCCTTCAACCACATCAGTAGATAACACAGACAAAAGCTTCCCATGACGTTGCTTGAAATCCAAGGGATCTAATACAAAGGATGATAACTTCCTTAGCACTTTCAAATTAGGATATCTGAAATTGTACTTCTTAGTGTTGCTTCATCCATAATCCATGGTCTGAAAATATTTGCAAATAAGACCTTAGTTTTCCTTGAAATTTATTTTCTGAGATGAGTGTCATGATGTGCATGTATGCATGAATGCAACAATCACACACAAGGGATCACACACAAGGAAAACACAAACAAAGGTCAATGGATGGATCAATTCATCATCAAGATCAATCATCCATTTTGGTGGATTATGGTTTTCACCATCTCAACACCCAAGTTCCATCGATATTGACAAGACTTGATCGGATCAACCAAGAATCAAAGGGTTTGTTGTGAGTCACAAGAATGGAGTCAGGTTAAGAACCATCCTAGAGGACTATACTAAGGGTAAAAACATGTAGATCATGTTCTATAAAAGTTCCCAAAGTCTTAATCCCATCTATTGGATATTATAGGTTAGGATGACTGACTCATCAATCCATAATATTCTCAAGAGAAACTCGTCTGAGTGTAGTATCGCGTAACAACTGTTATCAAGTTTACACTTGAACAATCTCCGTTGTACGTCCTAAATAGGCCAAGTTGAGGTAAATGTTCTATGGTCCTAGGCTTCTCGGACCCCAAATCAGAGAAAGTAATGCCTATCCACAAATAACTTGTGTGACATCGGTAACTCTAAAGATGTCTCCACTGAGTAGATGGCTCTGAAGCCAACTTGTTAAAATTTACTCTGTAAGACCCCAATTTTGACCCTAAGATTCCTCATGTTATCTTATCATATGCATTGGCATTGGGATCACACATTGGCATCCTCCTTACCCCTCATTCATCGGGTTTGCATTGGGAGATATGACCAAGCATCATGTGATTGTATCATACTTTGTATTTTATCATTTTACTAACCAAAATACCAAAAATATGTATTTGTATAATCTAACTCTTTTTTAGGTTGAGCGTGTGCTCACCTTTGATCTATCAAGCTCACATCCAGGGTTTAAGACCCTCGAGGCAAGGAGCTCAATCAAAAATTGGTTTACTATGGCTCTAAGAATCATATATGGATCCCCATGATCTCCACATGTTATTTTAATCAAGAAATCATTAAGAGTTTGGAATTGGTTTGCCTTGGAAACCCTAATTCATCTGGGTGTCTTGTGTAACTTATTCAATAAGCTTCTTCACCAATTGATCAAATATTTCAAGGGACACTTCAAATTCCATCATATTATGCATATATTATCCTCCATGAGTCCCAATAATCAAGAAAATGGAAAGCTAGCAAGTTGGTTCATGGTGGTTGACCAGAGGAATTCATTAGATCAAAGTTGGGGTTCCCTGGACCCTATCTCCTACAATGTTTGTCAAATGAAAATTATTCCAAGAGAAAAGTTACTCTAAATGGAATTCCAAACAACTTTAATGTTTAGTACTAGAGATGGTTTTTCTTGGAAAGTCATTGTTTATGGTGAAAGAGTATAGGTCGTTTTGTGTAAACCCTAATTTGAAAGTCAACTTCCCAAGGCCATAACTTGATCAATTTTTATGATATGAAATATTATCAAGTTTCTCAATCAAATTCAATATGTCTACTTCAACTTTTAGGTTTGGAAGAAGAGAAAATTCAACTTTTATGTGCATGTGATATGAGGATACGTTATAGGTCATTTTGGACCAATGCCATTGAACAAGTGATTTTCCCCAAATTCAAAAATGAATAACTCCTTCATATTAAATCCAAATGAGGTAAAATGTGTGACCATTTTGAAGGAATTTGAGAGATCTATAACTTTTATGAAGGAACCTGTTTCATTTGAAGCTCATATAAAAAGTTAGCCAAAGTGGAATAAGTGAACATATGGCTTGACACTTAGAATTGTTTTTGACATGTTTGATTTTCCCAAATTCCACCTCAAAATTCATCATGATCCAAGCTTCAAATGAAAAATTGTTCTACATGAAAGTTGTTCCTATTGATCTAACCTTTCCAAAAAAGTCCAGTTTCATCCCATTTGGACAAGATTTGAGTGACCTGTGTATGGCTTGAACATTGGATCATCATTCGGCATAAGTGAACTTGAACCTTCCATACACAAATGCATAACCTTCCAACATGACTTCAACAATGTTTGTACTCAATTATGGACCAGAAAGAGTGATTACATGGGCCTATCACACGCCCATGCACCCATTAAATGTACATTGCTATTTTTGGATCTTCATTTCGAGTGTGCAAATATCAATCCATATGGCTATAAATAGAACCCCTTGCCATCAGAATTAAGGACCTTGCGTGCCAGTTTTGATTCCCATCCTTCAAACCCTCTCATTCAAAGGATAATCTTGATAATTTCTATTAAAAATTGAGTTTGAATCTGCACTATTTTTAGATTCAAAACTCCAAGAGTCTTGTGCCTTTTGTTCATCCAATTCTACTCCATCAAGTGTCCTGAGCAAGATCAATAGCAAGAAAGAGCAAGATCGATTAAATACAGACCTGCATTGAAGGTATTTTCCAGAAATTTTCATCCATTCGATTATCACTCAATTCTCCATAATTCTTCTTGATCTTTAGTTGTCTAAAGTCTTACCAATGTAGGCAATAAGATTGAGTTGCTTTGAGGTCAAATCAAAGCAACTTGGATCATACACCTAAAAATTCAACTCCCTCTATCTTTCAATATACACGGAGTTAGGAGAAATTGAGGCCAAATTTGAGCTTCTGAGCATTTTTGCTTTAAACTCATGTCCTTCTTTTTAATTTTTGTGATGGTTGTGAGTGAACCAGTCCGGTGAAGCTCATCGGACAAGGAGACCGAAGCTTTGGCTCCGGTGGTGTGCTGGCATTCATCTGAACCACATGATCCATTTCAAATGTTTTAATCTCGTGCCTTGTGTAACACCTCAAAATTTGCTCTCCTCTTCTTGAGACTAGTTTGACACATTGCATTTCATATTTTAGGGTATTAGGCATTGCATTGTGCATCTCAAGTGGAAATAAGAAGATCATCCTCAAAGTCTTTTCAAAAGATGGAGAAAGTTAAGTGATTCAAGCATGAGGGTCTCTATGAATTGATTATCAACTATTTGAGGGTTTGCACTTCAATTAGGGTTTCTTGATTCTTCAAAGATCTTGAGCATTATCTTGTTTGCAAGGATATATTACCATCATCATGGTTCTATCATCATCAAGGGTTTCATGATTCATTCTCAAGTTCCTCTGAATTAGGGTTGTGACCTCTGGTCAACCCTAATCAATGTCATTCTTCCAACCAGGGCTTCTCAAAGATATGAGGTATTTGCTGGGGATGAGGATCACATGATTGTTATGAGGATCTTACATGAGCTAGGGTTTCATTTTTGAGCAATTTCCCCAAGTGGTAGAGGCTCAAGCTGATCAGGGCATTTCAAGGTCATTTGAGGACCAAAAAGTCAACTGTGCAGTCAACTGAGGGCTATGAGGTGGGGAAATGAGTTAAGACACCTCAATCATGTTCAAAGGAGGTTCATTCATCACTCTAAGCATCCATCTTGAAGATTCAAAGGTCATGGAAAAAGTTACCAAAAATGGAAAGTGACCTATTGTAGCACCTCAAATTTGCACCTATCATTGTGCATACCATTTCATATTAAGTCATAGCATATCATGATCCATTGCATAGCATTTGCATTGTCCCCCAGTTGCCTCAAGAGCAAGCAAGCAAGAATTAGGTCAAACTGATCAGGAGATCAGCCAACTAATCAAGCAAAGTTGTTTCTCAAGGAATCAAAGCCCTAGGGTTTGTCCAACAAGTTCACATGACTTGGAGGTCTATTTGAAGTGTTCAAGTCAAGGGTTGAAGGCTCAGAGGTCATCAGTCAATGCATAGCCAGGCAGAAACCCTAAACAGTCAACAATCAGTCAAAGCAGTGGATGGTGGCCATTCTTATGGAATTTGGGCACCATGGTCAATAATCAAGAGTTCATATGTCTTGGGACATCATTTGAAGTCAAAGTCTCAAGAAATTAGGGTTTGGAATTCATCAGAAGTACACAGACAGTCAGAAACCCTAGAAAGTCAAAGTTGGTCAACTGTGGTTGATTTTATGGTTTTGATGGAGGGAAATGGTTTGAGAGAGCTTATTCATGTCCTAATAGGCCTCATATGTTATGGCAATCAACATCATTGAAGAATTTGAAGCCAATCAGAAAATTTCCCAAAATAGAAAGTGGACCTGTAATTTCAACTGCCAAAAATGGAAACTTCTTGATCCTCAACTTGCATCATGATACAAGCTCCAAATGAATTTTTGCCCAACATGAAAGTTGAAGATCTTGTTCTCCCATTTTCAAAAAGTCCAAGAACTCTCAAATCCCATGAATGGTTGTCAAGATATGATCAAATCATTTTCACAAAATCTTGAACTTCAAAAGGCCATATCTCTCAAACCATAAGGCCAAATTTGGTGGGATTTTTTCCTACAAACCACATTTTTCATCCTCTTTCCAAAAATATAAATTTCACCCTCCAAAACCCTACCATTCAAAATGGCATTTTTGGACCTTTTTCATTAAAAAGACAAGTTTGACCAAACTTTGACTTTTTGGTTCTTTGACTTTTTCTTAATTTGACCAATTGGGAAATGTTTTAAATCATTTTTTGAAACTTGCCTCAAGCCTTAAATCATGTTCATATCACCATTACACTACCATTTTGGACAAAAATTCAAAGTTGGCAAATTGTACAATTGGCTTCAATAAGCAAAGGCAATATTAGCAATTCACTAAACAACATAAAACAGCAAAAGCCAGGTCTGTATGCAGCCTGTCTAAGGCCCAAAATCGTGCCAATTTCACACCCTCCATTTCCATATGCAAATTTGGCAAATAATGCAATTACCTCATTTTGAACAAAGCAAAGTACAACATTACACAAGCAGTCACAAAACAGCAGAGTATTTGGTCTTTGGCAGCCTGTCCAGGCCCAGCTCGTGGCAAACATACACCTCCATTTACTCACTTATGCAGAAATTAGCAAATGGCAAATGACCTCATTAAACAAAAACCAACTCACCACTTGATTAAGGGATGTTAAACAGACCCTTATAAGGAATATTTCTGCTGATTCCAACCCTAGTTTCACAGCCTCCCTCGACCAAAACACACATACTCTCTTTCTTGCATATTTTGCATTTTGGAAAATTCTGGGAAGATCATCAGAGCACACGAGCTGTTCTTGTTTCTTCCACCATCTGGACAACCTAGTGGGACATTTTGAATCATCAAACCACACCTTTGCAGCCTCCTTCTCACTCTGTTTTCACTCAAGCTCAGCAATGGAAAATCGTGAGTTGGACACTTTCAAGCACCTTTGAGCTGGCTTACTGCAAGAATCCTCCATTCTAGAGCACAAGGAGGGACTGTTTGAGCTTAAAACCACCAGAACAACACTGCAGCTCGATTTTCTTCAAAATCAAGTAAGCAATCGACTTCCATTATTTGCCTTGCTATGCTATGCTTCTGAAAGGTCCTTATATGCTGGTCTCAATGCAATTTGTTTCATTTAAAATGATGCTCTCACGATGGAGAAATTTGAACTTTCATTTGCATACACAAATATGTTTTCCTTCGATTTGGTGTGTTTAGTTTGTTTTAATGGAAATGAACACCATATTTGTGATGCTTGATGTTTAAGGATGCTGTTGGTGCACTTGATTTGGATTTCTGGACATTTCGAAATTTGAGTTCATGATGATGATGAATGTTTGCTGCAGTTTTGGAAACCCTGCCCAGAAATCTTCATGCTCATGTTGTTTTGTTGTTATGTCATGAAGAATGTTGATAGTTGCCATGCTGTTTGCTTGATGTTTGTTCATGATGATTACATGATGATGTTCATGATGCTGTTAGAACCCTAGCAATGTTTCCAGAAATTCGCATGAGTGTTTCTTGTTTGATATTGTTTTGTTGTATGAACATTAATGCCTTGCTGTTGTTATTGGTATCTGCATGATCATTTGTTACTGCTATGCTGTTGCTTGATGTTGTTCATAATGCTTACATGATGATGAAGCTGATGTTGCATTGTTGGCCAAACCCTAAACTGCATGTGAACCCAGAATTTATACATATGTTTGACTGTTGTTGCTGTTGTTCTGTTTTGAAAACTCTAAGACTCATTTCCAGAAATTCCTGATTGTGTTGCTTTGCTGTTTATGATGTGGTTACAAGAAGAGTGTTATTATTGCCATGCTGTGTGTTTGATTCAATTCAAAAGTTGTTTGTTTGATGATGAATGAGGATGAATGAATGTTGCTGCCATGATGAATCCTGTTATTTTCCCAGAAAAATCCAGCTTCATAGATGCATGTGTATTGGCTGCTGCTTTTGTTCATATTGCATGATATCACCATTTCTTGCCATGCTGCTGATGCATCTTGTTCGATTTTTTGGTTGGGTAATGTTGATTGCTGTATGCCATGGCTGCTAAAACCCTAAGGGTTTCTAAAATCAGAAATATGAACATTCATTGGCCAAGTTACTGTTCTATTGGCTGAGAGCCAATCAGAACATTTTATTTGCCTTGCCAAAACGCTGCAGTTTAGTTAAGTGGCTCGCTTATTACAAGTATGCCATCGGTTGACCTTGGTTTGACCCCATTTGCCATGCCTTTTGTTCATATTGCATCCAAATATCACTCAACTTCACAAATTCATTTCTCTTTCACATTTCATCCAAAAATTTTGAAATTTTTTCCATCATGTTCATGAATGTGTCCTCTATTTTATTGTGAATTTTAATTAATTTTTCAGTGGTTGGATTTTAAATGATAATTGATTTCCCAACATGTATGCCAAAATGATACATTGTGCCATTTCAATTGTGAAATGCTCATGTTATATCCAATGAGCTTGAAACTTTTTGTGGTAAAACTAGACACCTTGACCTTTGTTTCCATGTAGAGTTTATACATTTCTCATATGTGGTTGGTGAGTTACAATTTTTTGAAGTTATGTGTTGCATTTGGTGTCACAACATGAACATGCATTTTCCCAATTTTTGTTCACATGTCTCCTGGCCTCCAAATCACTTGAAATTTTGCATGAATCATCTATCACATGTCTAGTTTGTGTATGAATTTTCTTGGAATTAATCTTGCTGTTTTCCATTTGATTGTGAATTTTCCTCCATGCTTAGTCATTTGTTGACTTTATGTGATACATGTTGCCAAATCTTTTGTGAAATTCTCAAATATTATTGCATGATCATGAAATTTCATATGTGATAACTAGACATCTCAAGCTTTGCATTGGTGTTAATCTCATTCATTTCTCTTCTGTTTTCAAATTGATATGATTTTTTGAAGTTGACCCATGCTTGTTGACTTTCACCATGCTTACTTGAATTTGGTTTGAATTCATGATTTTACTTGACTGCCTTCCTCTCATCCAAATGCCATGAAATTTTACATGTCTACCATGCTAGATGTTAGGATTGAGTGTGATTTATTTCATGATTTTTGAGATTGTTTGAGTTAACTTTTGAAAGAGGTCTTGCTGTTGACCTATTTGTGCTCTTTCTTGCCATGCTTTGCATCCTTTTGCATATGAAATGACATTGATGCATGATTTAATTATGAATCCAATTGAGAATGCTTCTTGAATGTTTAGACTTGGTTTGGGTTGACTTTTCCTTGCTGCCTTGACTTTTTCTTTCATCTTTGACCCTAGGCTAGTCCTAGTGGTCTTCTAAGCTCATGTTGAGTTCATTTGTTTCAGGTTAAGCACCAATGCCTTGAGGATCATTCAAATGTGTTTTAGTTTGATTGTTTAATGTGCTAACCTTTGTTTTGTAGGTGACTCATATGCTTGAGTCTCTGTGCCTTGCACAATTGGTCCCTCTGTGGTTGACTATTAGTTCATTTCCTTTTGATTTTGACTGTTGAGCTGTTTACTAATTGGTTTGACTTTTTCAGGTACTTTAGTTGCTTAAGTTCTTTGAACTTGCTTGCTTTGCTATTTAGCATTTGCTTTGAGGTATAAACCTTTCTTCTTCATGTAGTCTGGAGACCCGGTCTGTTATTTGACCGGGCAAACTGTCTGAAGTCCTCCTTAAGAGGCAATGCCTGTGTGTGTTTAAAATTGTCCCAAGCAGGAAAAGTCCTTCAAGTAAGGCAATTGGTGGAAGGTAGGGATAAGTAGCCTATCCCCCACTATTCAGTGAGTCATCTCATTGCTCCCATTACATGGTTGAAGCATCGAGATAAAAACCCAAGATCTAATCGAGTCAATAATGGGGAAAGAGTTCCATCTTTCTGAACTCCCCCACTTTCTATTATTTGATGCTCTCCCTGATTAGGGATAGAAGCAATGAGGCACACCCCTCATCTCCTTTCATCTGCTTCACCTTAGCCTCTCAATGGCAAGGTTAAGAGCAACTCTTTGACCTTATTCCAGTTGGCCTCAGTGCCTAACCCTTGTGTGAGCCTCTTGTGTGCATATAGTGTGTGCTTCATGTGATTGTATTTGCTTGCTTTGCCTCTTAGGTTTAGCTTAGACTTGCTCTTGTGCAAGATAGGTTTAGTTTAGGCTAATCTTTGTTTGCTTTCGCCCTCGTTGTGATCCTTTCTCTCGCCCTCGTTGCGATCGAGCCTTTTCCTTTCTCTCGCCCTCGTTGCGATCGAGCCTTTTCCTTTCTCTCGCCCTCGTTGCGATCGAGACTTTCCCTTTCTCTTGCCCTAGTTGCAATCGAGTCCTTTTTCCCAGCCGGCCGAACTACGGCAACTCTGATTCTCATGTTCAGGTGAGATACGTAGGCACGAGACGCGATGTCTTGCCGAGTTTTGACTAACGACTAACA